>NC_048577.1:15589788-15784788 GCF_013265735.2 Oncorhynchus mykiss | reverse complement strand
ACGCTTTAAAACAAAACTGAGAATAAACTGTGGCAACGGAGAACATGAATTGAAGAAGAAAAATGTATCCTGTGTGTTCGTAGAGACACGTCCATTAGTCTTTCTCACTAACATATGGCACGGGCATAAAAAAAAACAACAGAAAGTCTCTTGGCAGAAGCTTGGTGTAAAGATGCTATATGCGGTACATGCTGTATTACCTCATCTTGTCATTCGTATGGAGAGAAGAGAGGAGGAGAGATGAGGATGAGAAAACATAACAAGAGAAAGAGAGGAGAAGACATAACAAGAGGGGAGAGAGAGAGAGAGAGAGAGAGAGAGAGGGAGGGAGAGAGAGAGAGAGAGAGAAACGGAAAGAGAGAGAAAGATTGGGGAGAAGTTGTTTTAGCACTCCTAAAGATGTAAGATGGCACCTCGCCAGCGCTGTAGTTTGGGTTGGAACCCTGAAGCATTAGCATCACACCATCAAGCTGTTCCAACAGCCTGAGCGCTAACGGGCTAATGTTGCTAATGGCTAATGGAGCTACCGCGTTAAAGACGGTGTCTAAAAAAAAAATCTGGTCTACAACACAACACTAGATGCTACAGTCCATGTAAAGTATATCAACACTTATTTCACTGCTGCTTTTTATTGGTCACTGTCCATACAAAACACCTTTAAAAATGGGTGTTTTTCCCCCCAACAACGAGTTAATGAGCTAATGGCTAATGGAACTAACGTGTTAAAGACAGTGATCTATGAAAACCTGCTTTACAACACTTGACGGTACAGTCCAAGTAGAGAGAGAGATAGATAGATAGATAGATAGATAGATAGATAGATAGATAGAAAGTTGACATACACCTTAGCCAAATACATTTAAACTCAGTTTTTCACAATTCCTGACATTTAATCCTAGTAAAAATTATTCCCTGTCTTTTATTATTTTTTTTTCACCTTTATTTAACCAGGTAGGCAAGTTGAGAACAAGTTTTAGTTTTTTTTTTTTTTTCAAGTTTTTTTTTTTACAAGTCTTAGGTCAGTTAGGATCACCACTTTATTTGAAGAATGTGAAATGTCAGAATAATACTAGAGAGAATGATTTATTTCAGGTTTTATTTATTTCATCACATTCCCAGTGGGTCAGAAGTTTACATACACTCAATTAGTATTTGGTAGCATTGCCTTTAAATTCTTTAACTTCAGTCAAACGTTTTGGGTAGCCTTCCACAACCTTTTGTCCCATTCCTCCTGAGAGAGCTGGTGTAACTGAGTCAGGTTTGTAGCCTCCTTGCTCACACACGCTTTTTCAGTTCTGCCCACACATTCTCTATAGGATTGAGGTCAGGGCTTTGTGATAGCCACTACAATACTTTGACTTTGTTGTCCTTAAGCCATTTTGCCACAACTTTAGAAGCATGCTTGGGGTCTATGTCCATTTGGAAGACCCATTTGTGACCAACCTTTAACTTCCTGACTGATGTCTTGAGATGTTGCTTCAATATATCCACATCATTTCCCTCCCTCATGATGACATCTATTTTGTGAAGTGCACCAGTCCCTCCTGCCGCAAAGCACCACCACCTTCAGCTTGCAAGCCTCCCCCTTTTTCCTCCAAACATAACGATGGTCATTATTGCCAAACAGTTCTATTTTTGTTTCATCAGACCAGAGGACGTTTCTCCAAAAAGTACGATCTTTGTCCCCATGTGCAGTTGCAAACCGTAGTCTGGATTTTTTTATGGCGGTTTTGGAGCAGTGGCTTCTTCCTTGCTGAGCGGCCTTTCAGGTTATGTCGATATAGAACTCGTTTTACTGTGGATATAGCTACTTTTGTACCCGTTTCCTCCAGCATCTTCACAAGGTCCTTTGTTGTTGTTCTGGGGTTGATTTGCACTTTTCACACCAAAGTACGTTAATCTCTAGGAAACAGAACGCGTCTCCTTTCTGAGCGGTATCACAGCTGCGTGGTCCCATGGTGTTTATACTTGCGTACTATTGTTTGTACAGATGAACGTGGTACCTTCAGGCGTTTGGAAATTGCTCCCAAGAATGAACTAGACTTGTGGAGGACAACAATTGTTTTCTGAGGTCTTGGCTGATTTCTTTTGATTTTCCTATGATGTCAAGCAAAGAGGCACTGAGTTTGAAGGTAGGCCTTGAAATACATCCACAGGTAGACCTCCAATTGACTCAAATGATGTCAATTAGCCTATCAGAAGCTTCTAAAGCCATGACATAATTTTCTGGAATTTTCCAAGCTGTTTAAAGGCACAGGCAACTTAGTGAATGTAAACTTCTGACCCACTGGAATTGTGATACAGTGAATTATAAGTTAAATAATCTGTCTGTAAACAATTGTTGGAAAGATTACTTGTGTCATGCACAAAGTAGATGTCCTATCTGACTTGCCAAAACTATAGTTTGTTAACAAGAAATTTGTGGAGTGGTTGAAAATCAAGTTTTAATGACTCCAACCTAAGTGTATGTCAACTTCCGACTTCAGTTGTAGATAGAGAGTTCGCAGGTTAGCTATTGGGCTAATAGATAATGGAGTTTGTATGTGTTTGTTTGAGAACCTGCTACAACACAGATACGTCCATACACATCTACCAAACACAAGAATCTGCCATTTTGGGTAGTTAGTTTAGAACATGTTTCCAATGTAATGTGGAGATTCACTCATTAGGCTAATCACTAACGGCTAATTGTAGTGCATCAGAGAACACCTGTAGTACAACACAGACACAACAGGCCAAGTACAAAAACATTTTACAGAACACACTGCGGTTCCGTTTGTCCCTCTTCCCCATCCATACAAAACACCTCTAAAAACAGGTCATTCCCCCAAACATCTTCTGTTTTCAAACATTTCCGTTAAAATGCAGAGGTGAGTAAGACGTCCAACGTGTTCACTACACATGGAAAATAGACTTCAAACTTGGTAAAGTATTGATTAAAAAAAAAAAAAAGTATTTCACATAATGGTGTCTTTAGAAGTTCGGTTCAATTACAAAACGTGTTCAGACTAGTCTACCTTCTCATCAGTCAGTTGACTGTCCTCATTGTATTGCAGACACTGTAGAAAACAGAGCAGGTTGACTGGACTCTGGGGCTTCTATTGTGTGCAGGCTACTGCTATCTAGTGGTGTGAGGCTCCATTGCACAACCAGGGTATCTATTTCTCCCAGGCCAGAGACTGACCCCTATTACAAAGCTTATAACCAATTACATTTCTCAGTAGTACACACTTGGCATAAATAGTAAGAGAAGAGTACAGCCAACAATGTTCCATTAGGTTACAATAGAGTTTCATTAGAATGCTCATCATTTAATGCTATAATTCGCCCAAGAACTGATGCTGAAAAACCTGTTCTCTCTCTCTCTCTCTTTCTTTCTATCTCTCTCTCTCTCTAGCTCTCTGTCTCTAGCTCCCTCTCTAGTTTCTCTCTCCCATTCTCTCTCTCTCTCTCTCTCTCTCTCTCTCTCTCTCTCTCTCTCTCTCTCTCTCCCTTTCTCTCTCTCTCTCTCTCTCTCTCTCTCTCTCTCTCTCTCTCTCTCTCTCTCTCTCTCTCCTGTTCTCTCCCTTTCTTTCTTTTTGTGCCTCTGATTTTCTCTCTCTCCCGCCAGCTACCCAGCTGAAGTGTGACTGTGGCAGCAGCAGTTCAGCAGTGGTGGAGGAGGGATGGCGGGATGGAGGCACGGAGGGATGAGATAGATGAGTGATGAGGCAGTGTTTGGGTTAATGACAGGACGGGGTGTTAAACCTGAAGTGTTTAATTAACGCTACAATGGGCCTGCCTGTAACCCTGCCGCCCATTCTGCCTTGATTGAGACCTCAGTCCTCACACGCACATGCTCGCGAATGCACACACACACACACACACACACACACACACACACACACACACACACACACACACACACACACACACACACACACACACACACACACACACACACACACACACACACACACACACACACACACACACACACACACACACACCTCCTGCTGTACGATCTGCAAAAGAACGAGGGAGGAGGGAGGAGGGAGGAGCAAGGAGTGGAAGGGAGGTAAAGGGATAATGCTCCGCCACAAACACAAGATTGCTTTTTTTTCTCCCTCTAAACTCCATTTTCCGGGTCACTGCTATTGAATTCATTACTGTCTATGAAGAAGACATTGGGGCGAAGGAAGGAATAATGCTCTCTCTCTTTCTCTCTCTTCCCCTCACTGAGGAGTTGTGTGACTAGAGAGAGCTAGGGGCCAGGGGCCTAGGAGGAGGGGATGGAAGAAGGAGGAGGAGAGGGGAGAGTAGTTTAATATGTGACATCTTTATCTAGTTTTAATTTCGGTCATAAATATTGAATGGTTTATTTGCTCATCTGCAGCTGTCTGCTGTGCTCTCCACATCTCTCTCTCCACCCCTCTCTCTCTCTCTTTCCCTCTCTCTCTCCACCTCTCTCTCTCCACCCCTCTCTCTCTCTCTTTCCCTCTCTCTCTCTCCACCTCTCTCTCTCACTCTCTCTCTTTCCCTCTCTCTCTCTCTCTCTGTCTCTCTCTCTCACTCTTTCTCTCTCTTTCCCCCTCTCCCTCTCTCTCCCTCTCTCTCTGACTCTGCCTCTCTCTCTCTCACTCTCTCTCTTTCCCTCTCTCTCTCTCTCTCTCTCTCTCTCTCTCTCTGCCTCTCTCTCTCACTCTTTCTCTCTCTTTCCCCCTCTCCCTCTCTCACTCTCTCTCTCTGACTATGCCTCTCTCTTTCTCACTCTCTCTGTTATTTAATTTGTTCTATCCTAGCAGCATCTCTCCATTCTGTTTTATTCTCTTTCTCTTCCTCCAGGCCAAGCCGAGGCAATAGCATTAGATAACGATTTTTCTATTTTCAAATGAACTCAAAATGGACTTAGCAGATAGTAACAGGAAAAGCCAGCCTTTGGTACAACTCAATAGATTAATATGAATAAACAACTGTTTGAAAATTGCTACATGACCAAATAGTGAATCCAATACGCCACCCATCTCGTAAGAGAATAGGAGGAGGGGATGGAGAGATGGAGGGATGGAGTAGTAGCAGTAGTTCCTTGGTCTTGGGAGGATGGAGTCTGCTCTTTTCTATCCGAAACTGCAGACGGAGGGATGACGAGACAGCGCTTTCCCCCTGTGAGGGGTGACAGTGTGCATTCTGGGAGATCATCTGCTTCCTCCCCTCAATCCCACAGTGAGTCAATAGGCGCCATATGACAGCAGCTCACCCATCACCCGGCACCCAGCGCGGCGACTGGGGCTGCTGCTAGAAATTTGCTTAAAGCCCATACCAATTAACTTCAGCCTGTCACGACGGATACGAGCCGGACACGGGCAGTCAATGGGTGAGGGCCCTGTGTGCCTATTTGGCTGGCTGTCAGTCTGCCTCGGTGCGGGCACAGAAGAGAAGAAGGGAAAGCTCAGCTGTTCTATGGATGGAAGAGAGAGGGAGAGAAAGAGCAGGAGAGAGAGGGAGAGGGAGAGAGAGACACACTGAGACAAAGAGGGAGAGTAAGAGATAAAGAGAGAGAGAGAGCGAACGACAGAGACAACGAGACCGAAAGAGAGAGTCAAAGAGAGAGATCAGTGGAGGGGAGGAGTGAAAAGGAGGCGTTTATTCTCTTTTTAAAGGGTATAAATCTACAGCGATTCAGGCCTCTCACTCTCTTTCTCTCTCTCCCTCTCTCTCTCTCTCTCTCTCTCTCTCTCTCTCTCTCTCTTGGTCGGTCTCGGTCTCCCTCCTTAATGATGATGTCAATCTGTGAAAAGGCTTGGCACACATTGGAGCTGTCAGGGGCCCATCCATCAGACAGGGGTTTGTCAAAGGAGCCGGGCCGCACAGCTCAGAGTAACGAGGCGCGCACAATGACGGCAAGCCCCCATTTGCATAGAAAATGACCCTCTTCTCTTTTGGAAAGTGATAGCGAGGATGAACGGGATGGAGGGTGTGTGGGAAAGGGGGGAAGGGGGGAAGGGGCGGTGGGGGGGAGAAATAAAGAGAGTGTTTGGCCATTGTCGGTGTTTGTTGTTGAAGTGCCTTGTTGTGAGTCAGTGTGAATGGTGTTGAAGTGTCTTGTTGTGAGTCAGTGTGAATGGTGTTGAAGTGCCTTGTTGTGGGTCAGTGTGAATGGTGTTGAAGTGTCTTGTTGTGAGTCAGTGTGAATGGTGTTGAAGTGCCTTGTTGTGAGTCAGTGTGAATGGTGTTGAAGTGCCTTGTTGTGAGTCAGTGTGAATGGTGTTGAAGTGCCTTGTTGTGAGTCAGTGTGAATGGTGTTGAAGTGTCTTGTTGTGAGTCAGTGTGACTGGTGTTGAAGTGTCTTGTTGTGAGTCAGTGTGAATGGTGTTGAAGTGTCTTGTTGTGAGTCAGTGTGAATGGTGTTGAAGTGTCTTGCTGTGAGTCAGTGTGAATGGTGTTGAAGTGCCTTGTCGTGAGTCAGTGTGAATAATGTGAGTGTTGACTGGGATAGAAAAGGACAGGTCTTTGATGATTTCTCTCTTTCATTTCAAAGCGGGGATTGAGAACGATAATAGTTTGGATGTATGTTGCTGTTTCAAAATGTTTATTTGTTTCATCCTCAGCTAATGTGTGGCTATAGCTACCTCTATAAATGTCAATATATTTCAATATATATTTCAACATATATACTCAATAAAATCATATAACTTGATAGGTTGATTAGTTTAGTGATAAATCCAAGCCCAGTAGTTTATGTTCAGAGTGGTTGCCTCACCTCCACATCCCCAGAACACAGATTGGGGCCCAAGCCCCTCACGTGCACTTTGTCCGCTTTCTTTTCTCGCCCAAATGAGACATTGAGTAATCCGGTGGGTTTTTCAACTTGTTTTATGAACTACTCGAAGGCTACACACTGACTTCATCTGCTAAACAAACACACCCACACTGCTACCTCTACATCTACTGCCCCTCCCACTGTGTGCTGGGAAGACAATGGTTAAAGCTACACATTAACCCACTCTGTTGCAGTGGCTATTCAGACACTAGTGCCATCTGGTCTGACTGGATTGTCCTTCTCCCTTCAGAGACGGGACAGTGAGGGTCAGATCACCTGCAGGGTTAGGGCAGAGTACATTACAAAGTGCTGGTCTATAATGAAAGTGTGTGTGTGTGTGTGTGTGTGTGTGTGTGTGTGTGTGTGTGTGTGTGTGTGTGTGTGTGTGTGTGTGTGTGTGTGTGTGTGTGTGTGTGTGTGTGTGTGTGTGTGTGTGTGTGGGACAAAAAGGGGTGAAAAAGAGGGAGCGGATGTGAATGGGTGCACGTGCACCAACCCTAACTCTGTTTGCCCCTGTGTGGATAGTGGTGGGGGTCCTCCTGTTCCTCCTCCTGAACAGAGCCAGGGGACAGTAAAGGTGTCAGCGCCATGATGGAAAGAGTGCTCCTCCACGGGACATCAGCAGCTGCCAGCCAGCTTTCCAGCAGCTTGGCCCTGCATGGTCCCCCTGGTCACACCACACTAGCCAGTGGTCTGGCCAGAGGTAGGACTGGTTAAGATAAAGGACCGTAAGGGCTGGACCCTCTAATGGTCTAGAGGAGTCAAGAGGTTGGAGGTCAGTGTGAGGAAGGTCAGATTATAGGTGCTTGAGTGCACGCTCAAAAGCATAGACACACACACTTCTGAAATACTAGTGCCGCATACAACTGTGATGCAGCTGCTCAGATTAGCTGAAGTCGGGCCACCAGGACAACTATCATGGAGGGAAATTAAAAGCCATACCATGGATACTATTAACACTAAAACAGGAACTCTCCAAATCGTGTGACTTGCAATACCCTGAACTATGTCTCGTTATACAGTTCTAACCAAGTTGAGGGCTCCAGCACAGTTTTATCTACCCCAAACAACAATGTACCTCCTTTACAACAGTCAAATCTAAACAAATGCTAAGTGAGGCTACCTAAACAAACACTCCAACACTACCTCTGCACCAGCAACAATGGCTGGTTTGTAACTACCCTTTAACCCAAGCTTTATTAGCACAAACCTCTGTCCAAATCTCTCTTCAGTTGGATAGTTCAGCTTCCATGAGTCCAGTGTGTGTGTGTGTGTGTGTGTGTGTGTGCGTGCGTGCGTGCGTGCGTGTGTGCGCGCGTGCGTGCGTGCGTGTGTGTGTGCATGTTTGAATAGGTAGCATCATTAATCACATGCATACCAGAAAAGACAGTTAAAAGCCTACTACTCTTGGCAGACTTCCTTATTACATTGTCATGGACCAATAAGCATCAAGCCCCAATCCCGCTTTCATCCAATCAAACAGCTGGCTTCCCCGGGTCGTTAGGGAGGTGACGAATCAAAACGCTCCGTGCTCGGCCCGTTGCCCGGCGCCGCCTAATCTCACCAATGGGAGCACTGCGCTCTTGTAATCCAGTTATAGAGCAGATAAGCGATTTGTTAGACACTGTGTGTTGGTCTGGCAGCTAGCCAATATGGTGGGTCTGTCTGGTTGGTAATAGCGTGGCTGGGGATAGGAGCGGAGAACGAGCACAGGAATAGAGATGAAAACACACACACAAGAGCAGGATGATACAACAGGAGGGTGTAATGTACTAGCAGCAATAGCAGGATCAGTACATTTTCATGCAGGGTTTCTCCAGCGGTCTTTTGGAGAATGAGTCTCATTGATGCCATGCTGCATGATGACTCTGTAGCACAGGGACTATTATTAAGCTGATTGTTGGGTTGTAACAGCAGGTTGACCAGCTCATCGTGGGAACAACCCCTGTGTTAATGATGAGAACAGTTGTAGAAGCAAAATGCATGACGTCTGCACGTTAATTCCGCCATAGGCCTGCTGTGAAAATTGGTGGATATACGCATAATATATGGGTAATCGAATCAAACCAAATGTTTATTGGTTGCGTTCACAGATTTGCCGATGTCATGGCGGGTGAAGCGAAAGGCTTGTGTTTCTCGCTCCAACAGTTCAGGAGTACCTGGCAATACATAAACAAAACACACACACAATCCAGAACAATTAATAAATGAAGAAATATCAGAATGAGCAATATCAGAGAATATAAATATATAACGTGTAGAGATAATGTATACAGTGGTGTGTATAGACTGAATGGACAGTGTATGATCAGAAGAGATGGCTACATCAGTAGTTATACAGGCTAGAGCCATGACTAGAATACAGTATATACATATAAAGTGAGTAAAACATTATGTGAACATTATTCAAGTGACCAGTCTTCAATTACTCTATGTACCACGCCTTCGGAAAGTATTCAGACCCCTTGACCTTTCCACATTTTGTTAGGTTACAGATATATTCTAAAATGGATTAAATATTTTATTTCCCCCTCATCAATCTGCACATAATACCCTATAATGACAAGGCAAAAACAGGACTTTGTCAATTTTTTCTAATTCATACAAAATAAAAACTGAAATATCAAGTTTTCAGACCCTTTACTCAGTACTTTATTGAAGCACCTTTGACAGCGATTACGGTCTCGAGTCTTCTTGGGTATGACACTACAAGCTTGGCACACCTGTATTTGGGGAGTTTCTCCCATTCTTCTCTGCAGACCCTCTCAAGCTCTGTCAGGTTGGATGGGGAGAGTTGCTACACAGCTATTTTCAGGTCTCTCCAGAGATGTTAGATCAGGTTCAAGTTCAGGCTCTGGCTGGGCCACGAAGGACATTCAGAGACTTGTTCCGAAGCCAATCCTGTGTTTTCTTGACTGTGTACTTAGGGTTGTTGTCCTGTTGGAAGGTGAACCTTCGCCCCAGTCTGAAGTCCTGTGAGCTCTGGAGCAGGTTTTCATCAAGGATCTCTCTGTACTTTGCTCCGTTCATCTTTCCCGCACTGAATAGTCTCTCAGTCCCTGCCGCTGAAAAGCATCCTCACAGCATGATGCTGCCACCATCATGCTTCACCGTAGGGATGGTGCCAGGTTGACGCTTGGCATTCAGGCCAAAGAGCTCAATCTTGGGTTCATCAGACTAGATAATATTGTTTCTTGTGGTCTGAGTCTTTAGGTGCCTTTTGGCAAATTCCAAGCAGGCTGTCATGTGCTTTTTACTGAGGAGTGGCTTCTGTCTGGCCACTCTACCATAAAGGCCGGATTGGTGGAGTGATGCAGAGATGGTTGTCTTTCTGGAAGGTTCTCCCATCTCCACAGAGGAACTCTAGAGCTCTGTCAGAGTGACCATTGGGTTCTTGGTCACCTCCCTGACCAAGGCTCTGATTGCTCAGTTTGGCTGGACGGCCAGCTCTAGGAAGAGTCTTGGTGGTTCCAGACTTCTTCCATATAAGAATGATGTGGCCACTGTGTTCTTGGGAACCTTCAATGCTGCAGATATGTTTTGGTACCCTTCCCCAGATCTGTGCCTCGACACAATCCTATAGACAGGTGCGTGCCTTTCCAAATCATGTCCAATCAATTCGAATTTACCGCAGGTGGACTCCAATCAAGTTGTAGAAACATTTCAAGGATGCGCAACGGAACAGGATCCACCTGAGCTCAAAGGGTCTGAATACTTACGTAAATAAGGTATTTCTGTTTTATAATTTTTATACATTGGCAAAAAACTAAAAACCTGCTTTTTCGCTTTTTCACTATGGGGTGTGTGTAGATTGCGGAGGATTTTTATTTATTTAATCAATTTTAGAATAAGGCTGTAACGTAACAAAATGTGGAAAAAGTCAAGGGGTCTGAATACTTTCCCGAAGGCACTGTACATAGGGCAGCAGTCTCTAAGATGCAGGGTTAGAGTGCCAGGTGGTGCCGGGTAGAACAGTGACTAAGGCTAGTGGTGACATTAACAGTCTGATGGCCTTGAGATAGAAGCTGTTTTTCAGTGTGTCGGTCCCAGCTGTAATGCACCTGTACTGTCTCCACCTTCTAGATGGTAACGTGGAGAACAGGCCGTGGCTCGGATGGCTGAGGTCCTAGATGATCTTCTTAGCTTTCTTGTGACACCGATGGCTGTAGATGTCCTGGAGGGCAGGCATTGTGCCCCGGTGATGCGTTGGGCTGACCACACCACCCTCTGGGGAGCCCCGCGGTTGCAGACGGTGCAGTTTCCATACCAGGCGGTGATACAGCCTGACAGGATGCCCTCAGTGGTGCATCTGTAGAAGTGCGTGAGAGTCTAATATGTCATAGACAACTAGCTATATGTCTAATGTACATTGCAAGGTTTGAGAGGAAGCAAAGTGACCAAATGTCCAATCAACTGGTCAGAATGGAGTGAGCAGGAGGGGTGGATAGGATAATGATGTGTTAGCTCTGTAGCTACATCACTCTGTCCTGTTGGGATGAAGGACAGTCTGTTTAGAGACAGACAACATATCCCACTTAGAGAGACATACTGTAGGCTGCTATTTACCTAAGTGCAAGTGTACAGACATGCAAACTGATTCTGCATTCGGATACTAGGCCACTTCCCATTTCCCTCAGATGTGGCAGTGTGTGAACACCTTGTTCTTGACATGATTGGACTTAATCATATCCTCTTCTCTCTTCGGAGAAGCACTGAACTGAACATAATTAGATGCTACATCACCTCTGAAAGGGGTGTGCGTGTGTGTGTGTTCGCATACTAGTGCATGTCTGCGTGAGTGCTGGCCTGTGTGTCTGATCTCCTGTGTGTGTGTGTGTGTGTGTGTTTGTGTGTGTGTGTGTGTGTGTGTGTGTGTGTGTGTGTGTGTGTGTGTGTGTGTGTGTGTGTGTGTGTGTGTGTGTGTGTGTGTGTGTGTGTGTGTGTATGTGTGTGTGTGTGTGTGTGTGTGTGTGTGTGTGTGTGTGTGTGTGTGTGTGTGTGTGTGTGTGTGTGTGTGCATAGCAAATCTTATTAAGAACACTTTCCTTCAAATCCACCCTGTTTCCCTCCACTCACTCTCCACCACCGCTCTCTGAAAAAAGCCCCTCCGAGACGCCTTCCCAGCAGCCTCTGTAACTAATGACAGCCCTGGACAGATCTGACAGTGAGCTGTGTCTGTATATTGTGCTTAATATCATCATAATAATGAGAGCAAATTAGAACAATCAATTTCCACAGGCTGGTGCTTGATTGGACGAGAAGGGGGAAGTGACAAGGGGTGATCCATCATTCCACGGACCAGTCACATTAAGGGGAGCGCCGGGGAGTGTGGTGGGGGCAGGTGGGCTGGGCTGGTGGCCAGTAACAGCCAATAGGGACGAGGCTGAGGAGAGCGAGGAAGGCAGGGCTAGGAATTAGACGCAGTGTTCTAGAAGCAAGCATTAATTCAGCTGTGGTATGGACTGGACGGTGTGTGTGTGTGTGCGTGTGCATCATTCTTTTACAGTAAACACTTTGCTCTCCATGACAAAAGGCCGTTTAAATGACAATAACGTTGTGTAAACACAATCAATTACTTTACCTCCAGCCAGCAACAAAACTACCATCACTCTATATTTTAACACACATCACCAATGACCTTGCTCTCACCTCTGACCTTAGGACCACCTCCAGTTCAAAACGACACATTCTGAAAACCATGACATTGAGTTTTACTTTCAAATCCCAAACAAAGCAGACGTGGCATTTCGTCAACTACTTCTCTATTTTTCTCTGTTGAGAGTCTCAGTCAGTCGCTTGACAGCACGTCACCATTGTGGCCCCAGTCGGGGGTTCCCCGGCCCGTCTGCAGGGGCTGTGTGTGCAGATGGAAGCAGCAGCCTAGGGGTTAGAGAGACAGGGAGCAGCACCATTTCATTTCCCATCATCTGATCTACCATAACGCTCCATTGCACCAGGCTGCGTGACAATACCTCACGGTGAACTGTCACCAGACCTTTCCTTGAAAATGGTTGTGGAAAACAGGCCTGTGCGTGGCTGAATGTATCGTTTGAGGCAGTTCTCTGAAGATGTTTACAGGAGGTAAAAGTTCACCTTACCTAAAGATATGATTTAAAGGGGCAATCTGGGACTTAAACAACAACAAAGCGTTCTCCCGACACTTTTTGGGGGGTAACAGCTAAGAATTTGTGCACACAACACCTCAAATGGTTGGAGCCTACCAGACTAGAAGTGCAGTTGATGGAAGTTTAACAGAGAAACCAACTATTCAATATGTAGTCCAGAGCAGTGGAGCGGGCCCTGTTCAAAAGTAGTGCGCTACCTAGGGAATAGGGTGGCGTTTGGGACACTGCCCTAGTCATGATGAAGGTTGTGTCTGATCTTGCCTGATTGACGACCCAAACGTAAAATATGATGTATATTGTGACTTGTCAGGGCTGACAAATATGATAACATCACGGTGTGCCATAACCAAAGACAGGAAACATGTTCAAGCATATTTATTCATATCATTTACATACATTTGAATACAAAACGACAAAGGACTTTTTACTCAACCCTCTACGATATACAATAGATGTTGCAGCAATAGTTAAAGACACATTAAAATATTCCAAATGTGAATACAATGAGTCTAAACAAATCTATACAGTTACTTTGATACTCAGAGCGTATGTACAGTGGCTTGGGATAGTATTCACCCCCTTGGCATTTTCCTATTTTGTTACCTTACAACTTGGAATTAAAATAGATTTAGTGGGGGGGTAGTTGTATGATTTGATTTACACAACATGCCTACCACTTTGAAGATGCAAAATATATTTTTGGGTGAAACAATAACTTGAGCGTGCATAACTATTCACCCCCCCAAACTCAATACTTTGCAGAGCCACATTTTGCTGCAATTACAGCTGCAAGTCTCTAGGAGTATGTCTCTGTAAGTTTGGCACATCTAACCACTGGGATTTTTGCCCATTCTTCAAGGAAAAACTGCTCCAGCTCCTTCAAGTTGGATGGGTTCCGCTGGTGTACAGCAATCTTTAAGTCATACCACAGATTCTCAATTGGATTGAGGTCTGGGCTTTAACTAGGCCATTCCAAGACATGTAAATGTGTCCCCTTAAACCAAACGAGTTTTGTTTTAGCAGTATGCTTAGGGTCGTTGTCCTGCTGGAAGGAGAACCTCTGTCCCAGTCTCAAATCTCTGGAAGACTGAAACAGGTTTCCCTCAAGAAGTTCCCTGTATTTAGCGCCATCCATCATTCCTTCAATTCTGACCAGTTTCCCAGTCCCTGCTGATTAAAAACATCCCCACAGCATGACGCTGCCACCACCATGCTTCACTGTAGGGATGAGGTTCTCGGGGTGATGAGAGATGTTGGGCTTGCGCCAGACATAGTGTTTTCATAGACAGCCAAAAAGCAAAATTTTTGTCTCATCTGACCAGAGTACCTTCTTCCATATCCTTGTCTTTGGTCTCTTTATTGCCTCTCTGATCAATGCTCTCTTTGCCTGGTCTGTGAGTTTTTGTGGGCGGCCCTCTTTTGGCAGGTTTGTTGTGGTGCCATATTCTTTCCATTTTTTAATAATGGATTTAATGGTGCTCTGTGGGATGTTCAAAGTTTCAGGTGAACTTTATTTCAGTAATTATGTGACTTCTGAAGTTCATTGGTTGCACCAGATCTTATTTAGGGGCTTCATAGCAAAGGGGGTGAATACATATGCACACATCACTTTTCCGTTGTGTTTTTTTTTTTAAACAAGTAATTTTTTTCATTTCACTTCACCAATTTTGACTATTTTGTGTATGTCAATTCCATGAAACCCAAATAAAAATCCATTTAAATTACAGGTTGTAATGCAATAAAATAGGAAAAATGCCAAGGGGTTGAATACTTTCGCAAGGCACTGTATAAATATATACAGTACCAGTCAAAAGTTTGAACACACCTATATTCCACAAAGGGACACCTGTTAAATTAAATGCATTCCAGGTGACTACCTCATGAAGCTGGTTGAGAGAATGCCAAGAGTGTGCAAAGCTGTCATCAAGGCAAAGGGTGTTTAACGTTTTTTTTTTGGTTACTACATGATTCCATATGTGTGATTTCACAGTTTTGATGTCTTCACTATTATTCTAGGTCCAATATAACGTACGATATACACTGAGTGTACAAAACATGAAGGACACCTGCTCTTTCCATGCCATAGACTGACCTGGTGAATAGTAGTAGGTGGTAGTAGGTGCCAGGTGAGTATGGTAGTAGGTGCCAGACGCACCGGTTTGAGTGTGTCAAGAACTGCAACGCTGCTGTTTTTTTTAACACTCAACAGTTTCCTGTGCGTATCAACAATGGTCCACCACCCAAAGGACATCCAGACAACTTGACACAACTGTGGGAAGCATTAGATCAACATGGGCCAGCATCCATGTGGAACGCTTTCAATACCTTGTAGAGTCCATGCCCCCACGAATTGAGGCTGTTCTGATGGCAAATAGGGTGCAACTCAATATTAGGAAGGTGTTCCTAATGTTTATCCTCCTACACACTTTCTTGTGCATATCTGTTTAACATGTACGATATATAACTTATCCTGCCTCGGAATATGGAATGACTACTACAGTAGCCACATTGACCAACTCACTTACGCAAAAGAGAGAAGAAAAAAACAAACAAGCAAACTCAAGTTATTGGTTCTCTTCAGCTAAGCAAGGTAAACATGATCAAAGACACGGTAACACTTGGAGCACCTTCTTATGAAGCCTTATAAAGGATCATAGCACCTTATAATGTGCTATGAATACATTGTTAAGGCATTATAACACCTGATAGTGTTTCTAAAAGTATACCGTGATGTGGACTGCCCTCATTTTCTGTCAAAATCAGTGATCACGAAAACGGTCAAGTCAGATACTGCATTCATATCATCATACTGTTGCTGTGTCAATAAATAAATACATTATCTCTATACTGTACATGGTAGGAAAAGGTTTTCAGCCAGATTGAGAAAAGACATTCAGCGTGATTCACGGAGAGAGAGGCACGTATAACTGAGAGGAGAGTGAAACCTAATGGTTGTAGATGTGCTGACTTCCAAACAGTACATAGAGTCAATTTAGGTTACTGTACAACTGGTGACAATAAATGTTACATTTTGGAACGGTATGGAGATAACATTTCTGACAGAAATCTTTCCATTTACATAGATATGGACATAATTAAACTTAAGACACCATTGACAACATTTTAAAACACCACCACACATCTCACACACTATCCTAGAGCTCTGACATTAGGGGTTTTGTAGACTGACACAGGTGTCTGTAAACCATGAACACAGATTCAGAAGAAATACTGAACAATGAACCGAAACAGATGATTTTTCTTCTTTGTCTGTACTAACTGGGCAGGGAAAAGCAAAGTCCACCAATTCCACCTCATTACTTTCACCTATTCTGTCCCACTGGGCAAAAAACGGTTGAATCAACGTTGTTTCCACATCATTTCAACAAACACATTCAGTGTGATGACGTTGAATCAATGTGGGAAACAAATTGGATTTGCAAAAAGGGAATTTTGGCTTTTTAAAATGTTTATCTGACTTTTAACCTAAAGCCAGTGTCATGGTGACATTTTATGTTAATTTCACATTGACTTCACGTTAGTTGACGATTCAACCAAATGGAAATCAAAAATAGACGTTTAACTGACGTCTGTGCCCAGTGGGGTGTTTTCAGATCAGTACAGATGAAGAGAAGAGATACTTTTAGACTACTGACGTCTATCGCTCTCTCTCTCTCCCCCCTCTACTTCTTCTTCTCTATCACGTCGTACTCCAGGACGACGGCACCATAGCCGTTCGTCTTGGCCAGTTGGGGGTTGTTAGCGACGGCCAGTTCGCTGCTCTCCTCCTCCAGCATGCCGTTCCTGGCCGCGAACATCTGGCTGATCTCCACAAATGTCTTGTTCTTGGTCTCGGGGACGATGAAGAAGACGTAGGCCGCCACTGCCGTGCACACGCCAAAGAACACCAGGTAGCAGTAGGCCCCTGCCGACATCTGGGGGGGTGGAGAAAGAGTTGTTTGTTGAATGAATTGACTTGATTATTAGAGGGAACAGTAACAGAACACAATGCAAATTGGATCTTCAGACGATGACACTTATTTAATTCAAACATTTGCTAATATACTACTGCTATACTTCTACTATACTACCAATATACTGCTGCTATACTACTAGTATACTACTATACTACTGCTTTACTACTACAGATGAGTTCGAGTGGAGTTTGAGGGAATAGGGAGCTGGATCGAGAGCTGTCGTGAAAAAGGCACGACTAAAATGCCAACATGCAGCAGGAAAAAACGTAAGTACAAGGGTAATTATAGGCCAGTAGTTCTGACCTGTAGGAAGGGGAAGACAAAGCCGATGGTGAAGTTGGACAGCCAGTTGAGGCATCCAGCCACGGTGTAGGCAGCCGGACGATGGGACTGTTTAAACAGCTCTGCTGTAATCAGGAAGGGCACTCCAGCTACATAGGGACAGAGACACACAGACGGCCAACCCAACTCGGATAATTATTTCCACTAACAGGTCTTTTGACCAATCAGATCAACTCTGAAAAAGATCTGATGTGAAAAGATCTGATGTGATTGGCCAAAAGAACAATTAGTGGAACGAATATCAGAATGTGTGAACACAGCCATAGTCTACAAAAAAAAAAAAAATGTTCAAGCTGTGATAGAATCACATCATAGACTACTAGTTATAGTCACGTGAAGTTGGGCAGACTACCAAACCGCTGATACTGATAACAGCAAGACTTTAGAGTAAGGATAGTACATTGGGGGTTGAAACCACCATTATATTCCCTCGGTGTAAGACAGATGTATGATCTTAATTTGATCCGTATTGTCACAGCCAAATAATCCTGCAGCAACAGGATTTTAACATTTAGTCCATTATATTGCCTGATTGGTGGTTAGGCTATTAGCTGGCCAAAAAGGCTACATGAAAAATACAATATTGATAATATAACCATGTGTTAGTGTGGGTTTTCAGTGACCTTACCAAGCTCATCTGAAAATTCTCAGCAACAAAGGAGTGATCAAATTAAGGTCCTACGTCTGTATCACAATATGTTAACTCTATAATATGTAGAATCTATAGACGGTTTCATTGCTCCATAATATCTAATTCATCATGGTTAGAAATGAGAGATATTATGAATGAGGAATGATACATTAGTAAAAGCCTAATGATGAACCTGTCAAGTTAAGTCCTCATTATTTGAGCATGATAATGACATGGGGAGAAGGCTTGATAATATAGTCAATAAGTAGGGCTCTGCAATTTGTCTACATCTGCAGTACAGTGAGCTCCTTCACATTGTTTATGCAAGTTTTTGTCTCAAGGAGGCATATTCATCACACACACACCAAAATATTCATTATGAACAATGAGCCATTGAAAATCTAATTGCGGCAAACAGAAAATCCTCATCTGAGCTTGATGTATGGATTTTGCCTGCTTGACGGATTACATTATGTAAACTGGTGTTGGTCTAATTCATCAGGCTTATAGCCACCATCAACATTCTAATAAACTGTTGCGTTCAGCCGACGAGCCCCAAACAAATGGGTGTAAGAATGGATGTTCCTGTTACCGTGGCAGTTATGATCTCCTCATTTAGTGGATTAATGAAATACAATAGAGTAGCTATTTATGTTGGCTGCCTTTCCAAGAGTACTTCTATATTCCACCACCAGAGAGCAGTGTTTCCTAGTTAGAAAATAACAGGCTGTGTCTGTTGGATAAAGTGGAAAGTTCAAAGTGCTATAGGTTTCCTGGAGGTTAAGAGTACTGGGTCAGTAACTGAAATGTTGCTGGTTCGAATCCCTGAGCCAACTTGGTGAAAAATCTGTTGATGTGCCCTTGAGCAGGACACTTAACCATAGTTTCTCTGGATAACAGAATCTGCTAAATAACTTAAATGTACTTCTTGGAGTAGCATTATAACCCCTTGTGCTAAAAGAGGAAGTACCCACTCTTCTATTGAGCGAGATATACATCCTGAGTATAGAGCCGTGTTTTGAAGGAGAGAAACAGAGACAGAGATAAACAAACAAGCAGACCACCAGGGTGGATGTCTTACCTGGTCCTATACAGAAGCCAGCGATGATCCCCACCACACAGGCAACACTGATGTAGTGGGACTTAATGGGCATTGAATGGAAGCATAGGACAGTCATTATCAGAGACCATAGGACAGTCATCACATTACAAATAATAATAGACTGACTGGTTACTGATTGTACTCATTAAAGAGACAGTCAAAGACACAGAGACAGTAACTATCAACAATGAGAGTCTGCACGATTCAGACTAATAGTAATGAAGATTGCATTGTTCTTCTATAAACTGACCTGAAATCACATTCTTTTCACAGAAAATGCCGAATTCCAGGTCTGGTGAACTGATCCTAGACCTGTGTCTATAGGGGAAGATTCATGGGTAGATGAACGTACCTGGAACATGAGGGAGAGCGTGATCCCTGCACAGCAAATTCCCATGAAGGTGAATCCACCAATCATCAGAGGTCTTCTGCCCAGCCGTTCAATGGTGAAGCACTGGAGGCGGGACAAAGGAGAACACATTATTTCTATTGGCTGACGACTTAACATGTCAATGTTATGCTTCTGCATGGGAAAAAATGGCAAACTGCTACCCAGAGACTGTGTTTCTTGGAATAGCTCAGCACCCAGTATGTCCACTGACCTATATGTCTCTTTAGAAACTGTAGCCATGGGATGTATGCATCCCAAATGACACCCTATTTCCTTTGTAGTGCACTACTTTTGACCAGGGCCCAAAGGGGGATATATAGGGAATATAGTGTGCCTGTCACAGCTGATTTCCTCCTCTTCGTCTGAATGCAGCGTGGTAAGTGTCCATAGTAGATTTTAATGAATAAACCGAAACAGTACAAAACAATAAACGAAACGTGAAAAAAAAACAGTACCATGTGGTGAAACAAACACAGACACGGAAACAATCACCCACAAAGTACCCACAGAATATGGCTGCCTAAATATGGTTCCCAATCAGAAACAACGATAGACAGCTGCCTCTAAATGAGAACCAATCTAGGCAACCATAGACATACAATATACCTAGAAGGGAAACAGCCCCATAAACATACAAAAAACCCTAGACAAGACAAAAACGCATACATCACCCATGTCACACCCTGACCTAACCAAAATAACAAGGAAAACAAAGAATACTAAGGTCAGGGTGTGACAGTGTCATTTGGGACAGACACGGTCTGAACCAGAGCCGTACTGTATACATAATATACTGTATATAATAAAGCTGTGGTTTGACTATAGTATCTCAGTGGATATATGCTTAACAGTTCCCGAGGGCCTTATAGCTAAAGTACAGGCTTGTCCAAAAGGAGTGTTGAAGTGAGTATTACCACCAGCTACCAGACAATAATAACAACACCTCAGACTAGAGTAGGCTAGCTAATGTTAGCCTGGTTAAACCAGTCTGAATGCTTCACTCACCTATGAGAGCAGCTTTCAGTCTGGTGAACCAGGCTAAGCTAGCATGCTCAGCTGTTGTGCTCACACAGTAATCCAATGACAGCTTGCTTACCCCTACGCATCCAGCGATAACCTCGATGGCTCCGGTTCCAACCGTGGTGTACTGGATCTGAGGGACTGGGATACCTGCGTTCTCAAAGATGGTGTTGGTATAGAACCAGATCTGAAGAGAGAGAGAGAGAGTTGTAAGATCAGTAGCTGAACTGTGAGTAGTGAACATGTACATTGTTGAATACACATACTGTAGGGCTACATCTTTGTTGCATTGTTCTTTGAATACTCCATTGTTCAGTGTTCTGGGCTGTACAGCGCTTACATGATCATCATGGACAGCAACATTAGTAACTGAGTGTACATATTAAACATGACCGTCTGTTTAACCTGGCTAAACAAATATGCAACGTTCAGCTAATGGTCATTCTTAAGCTCTTATTCTTCATGGCTGATTCATCATAAATGCTGTCATGACCATCCTAAATCCAATCTGTCAAATCAGATATATTTAATCAATGCTGTGGTCCAACATGTCAACGTTGGCTGATAGTACTCCCAGTGAAATGAATGAATGTCATTATCTCATTCGTCATACTTCAGTACAACAACACACATCCTCTAATACGGACAAGATCAGGAAAAGTGGATGAAATGCACACATACAGTAGGTTTCAGTAACCATCCATACACATACATGGATTTTTCCACCCACTCATGGAAATATTTCACATCCACACACTGGTATTTGCCCGTCCCCGTGTAGAATTCTGATTGGACTTCTAGATTTACCAAGCAGGAAATGGGTTGCAAAGACCTAAAAGGTGGACATTGGGGTTCTTTGATATAACATTAGAGCTGTTGTGCTCTGTGTCTGGAACAGCTGCGACAGTAGAAAGCAGTATAGCGTGGCCGTGCTGTGAAATGGGGACCAGCATGAGACCATGTACACGAGTGCTTATCCACATGCTGCTGAAGGGCTGAGGGCCCATGTCACTAGGACCAGTGTGTGTATGGGGGAATCCATTTGGACTATGAAATAAGGATGTGTGTCTAGGGTGTATTGTACGGTAATGAGGACCAGTGTGTGTATGTGTCTAGGGTGTATTGTACGGTAATGAGGACCAGTGTGTGTATGTGTCTAGGGTGTATTGTACAGTAATGAGGACCAGTGTGTGTGTCTAGGGTGTATTGTACAGTAATGAGGACCAGTGTGTCTAAGGTGTATTGTACAGTAATGAGGACCAGTGTGTGTGTGTGTCTAGGATGCATTGTACAGTAATGAGGACCAGTGTGTGTATGTGTCTAGGGTGTATTGTACAGTAATGAGGACCAGTGTGTGTGTGTGTCTAGGGTGTATTGTACGTTAATGAGGACCAGTGTGTGTATGTGTCTAGGGTGTATTGTACGGTAATGAGGACCAGTGTGTGTATGTGTCTAGGGTGTATTGTACAGTAATGTGGACCAGTGTGTGTGTGTCTAGGGTGTATTGTACAGTAATGAGGACCAGTGTGTGTCTAGGGTGTATTGTACAGTAATGAGGACCAGTGTGTGTGTGTGTGTGTGTGTGTCTAGGATGTATTGTACAGTAATGAGGACCAGTGTGTGTATGTGTCTAGGGTGTATTGTACACTAATGAGGACCAGTGTGTGTCTAGGGTGTATTGTACAGTAATGAGGACCAGTGTGTGTATGTGTCTAGGGTGTATTGTACGGTAATGAGGACCAGTGTGTGTGTGTGTGTCTAGGGTGTAGAGTACAGTAATGAGGACCAGTGTATGTGTGTGTGTGGGTCTAGGGTGTATTGTACAGTAATGAGGACCAGTGTGTGTGTGTGTCTAGGGTGTATTGTACACTAATGAGGACCAGTGTGTGTGTGTGTGTCTAGGGTGTATTGTACAGTAATGAGGACCAGTGTGTGTGTGTGTGTCTAGGATGTATTGTACAGTAATGAGGACCAGTGTGTGTGTGTGTCTAGGATGTATTGTACAGTAATGAGGACCAGTGTGTGTATGTGTCTAGGGTGTATTGTACAGTAATGAGGACCAGTGTGTGTCTAGGGTGTATTGTACAGTAATGAGGACCAGTGTGTGTCTAGGGTGTATTGTACAGTAATGAGGACCAGTGTGTGTGTGTGTATCTAGGGTGTATTGTACGTTAATGAGGACCAGTGTGTGTATGTGTCTAGGATGTATTGTACGGTAATGAGGACCAGTGTGTGTATGTGTCTAGGGTGTATTGTACGGTCATGAGGACCAGTGTGTATGTGTCTAGGGTGTAGTGTACAGTAATGAGGACCAGTGTGTGTGTGTGTGTGTCTAGGGTGTATTGTACAGTAATGAGGACCAGTGTGTGTGTGTGTCTAGGGTGTATTGTACAGTAATGAGGACCAGTGTGTGTGTGTGTCTAGGGTGTATTGTACAGTAATGAGGACCAGTGTGTGTCTAAGGTGTATTGTACAGTAATGAGGACCAGTATGTGTGTGTGTCTAGGATGTATTGTACAGTAATGAGGACCAGTGTGTGTCCAGGGTGTATTGTACAGTAATGAGGACCAGTGTGTGTGTGTGTGTGTAGGGTGTATTGTACGTTAATGAGGACCAGTGTGTGTATGTGTCTAGGGTGTATTGTACGGTAATGAGGACCAGTGTGTGTATGTGTCTAGGGTGTATTGTACGGTAATGAGGACCAGTGTGTGTATGTGTCTAGGGTGTAGTGTATGTTAATGAGGACCAGTGTGTGTATGTGTCTAGGGTGTATTGTACGGTAATGAGGACCAGTGTGTGTATGTGTCTAGGGTGTATTGTACAGTAATGTGGACCAGTGTGTGTGTGTGTGTGTCTAGGGTGTATTGTACAGTAATGAGGACCAGTGTGTGTGTGTGTGTGTGTGTGTGTCTAGGATGTATTGTACAGTAATGAGGACCAGTGTGTGTATGTGTCTAGGGTGTATTGTACACTAATGAGGACCAGTGTGTGTCTAGGGTGTATTGTACAGTAATGAGGACCAGTGTGTGTATGTGTCTAGGGTGTAGTGTACAGTAATGTGGACCAGTGTGTGTGTGTGTCTAGGGTGTATTGTACAGTAATGAGGACCAGTGTGTGTGTGTGTGTCTAGGGTGTAGTGTACAGTAATGAGGACCAGTGTGTGTGTGTGTGGGTCTAGGGTGTATTGTACAGTAATGAGGACCAGTGTGTGTGTGTGTCTAGGGTGTATTGTACACTAATGAGGACCAGTGTGTGTGTTTGTGTGTGTGTCTAGGGTGTATTGTACAGTAATGAGGACCTGTGTGTGTGTGTCTAGGATGTATTGTACAGTAATGAGGACCAGTGTGTGTATGTGTCTAGGGTTTATTGTACAGTAATGAGGACCAGTGTGTGTATGTGTCTAGGGTGTATTGTACAGTAATGAGGACCAGTGTGTGTCTAGGGTGTATTGTACAGTAATGAGGACCAGTGTGTGTGTGTATCTAGGGTGTATTGTACGTTAATGAGGACCAGTGTGTGTATGTGTCTAGGGTGTATTGTACGGTAATGAGGACCAGTGTGTGTGTGTGTCTAGGGTTTATTGTACGGTCATGAGGACCAGTGTGTATGTGTCTAGGGTGTAGTGTACAGTAATGAGGACCAGTGTGTGTGTGTGTGTGTCTAGGGTGTATTGTACAGTAATGAGGACCAGTGTGTGTGTGTGTCTAGGGTGTATTGTACAGTAATGAGGACCAGTGTGTGTGTGTCTAGGGTGTATTGTACAGTAATGAGGACCAGTGTGTGTCTAAGGTGTATTGTACAGTAATGAGGACCAGTATGTGTGTGTCTAGGATGTATTTTACAGTAATGAGGACCAGTGTGTGTCCAGGGTGTATTGTACAGTAATGAGGACCAGTGTGTGTGTGTGTGTGTGTAGGGTGTATTGTACGTTAATGAGGACCAGTGTGTGTATGTGTCTAGGGTGTATTGTACGGTAATGAGGACCAGTGTGTGTATGTGTCTAGGGTGTATTGTACGGTAATGAGGACCAGTGTGTGTATGTGTCTAGGGTGTATTGTACAGTAATGTGGACCAGTGTGTGTGTGTGTGTGTCTAGGGTGTATTGTACAGTAATGAGGACCAGTGTGTGTGTGTGTGTGTCTAGGGTGTATTGTACAGTAATGAGGACCAGTGTGTGTCTAGGGTGTATCGTACAGTAATGAGGACCAGTGTGTGTGTGTGTATCTAGGGTGTATTGTACGTTAATGAGGACCAGTGTGTGTATGTGTCTAGGGTGTATTGTACGTTAATGAGGACCAGTGTGTGTATGTGTCTAGGGTGTATTGTACGGTAATGAGGACCAGTGTGTGTATGTGTCTAGGGTGTATTGTACGGTCATGAGGACCAGTGTGTGTATGTGTCTAGGGTGTATTGTACGGTCATGAGGACCAGTGTGTATGTGTCTAGGGTGTAGTGTACAGTAATGAGGACCAGTGTGTGTGTGTGTCTAGGGTGTATTGTACAGTAATGAGGACCAGTGTGTGTGTGTGTCTAGGGTGTATTGTACAGTAATGAGGACCAGTGTGTGTCTAAGGTGTATTGTACAGTAATGAGGACCAGTGTGTGTGTGTGTCTAGGATGTATTGTACAGTAATGAGGACCAGTGTGTGTCCAGGGTGTATTGTACAGTAATGAGGACCAGTGTGTGTGTGTGTAGGGTGTATTGTACGTTAATGAGGACCAGTGTGTGTATGTATCTAGGGTGTATTGTACGGTAATGAGGACCAGTGTGTGTATGTATCTAGGGTGTATTGTACGGTAATGAGGACCAGTGTGTGTATGTGTCTAGGGTGTAGTGTATGTTAATGAGGACCAGTGTGTGTATGTGTCTAGGGTGTATTGTACGGTAATGAGGACCAGTGTGTGTGTGTCTAGGGTGTAGTGTACAGTAATGTGGACCAGTGTGTGTGTGTGTGTGGGTCTAGGGTGTATTGTACAGTAATGAGGACCAGTGTGTGTGTGTGTGTGTCTAGGGTGTATTGTACAGTAATGAGGACCAGTGTGTGTGTGTGTGTGTCTAGGGTGTAGTGTACAGTAATGAGGACCAGTGTGTGTGTGTGTGTGGGTCTAGGGTGTATTGTACAGTAATGAGGACCAGTGTGTGTGTGTGTCTAGGATGTATTGTACAGTAATGAGGACCAGTGTGTGTATGTGTCTAGGGTGTATTGTACAGTAATGAGGACCAGTGTGTGTATGTGTCTAGGGTGTATTGTACAGTAATGAGGACCAGTGTGTGTCTAGGGTGTATTGTACAGTAATGAGGACCAGTGTGTGTGTGTATCTAGGGTTTATTGTACGTTAATGAGGACCAGTGTGTGTATGTGTCTAGGGTGTATTGTACGGTAATGAGGACCAGTGTGTGTATGTGTCTAGGGTGTATTGTACGGTCATGAGTACCAGTGTGTATGTGTCTAGGGTGTATTGTACAGTAATGAGGACCAGTGTGTGTCTAAGGTGTATTGTACAGTAATGAGGACCAGTGTGTGTGTGTGTCTAGGATGTATTGTACAGTATTGAGGACCAGTGTGTGTCCAGGGTGTATTGTACAGTAATGAGGACCAGTGTGTGTGTGTGTGTGTGTAGGGTGTATTGTACGTTAATGAGGACCAGTGTGTGTATGTGTCTAGGGTGTATTGTACGGTAATGAGGACCAGTGTGTGTATGTGTCTAGGGTGTATTGTACGGTAATGAGGACCAGTGTGTGTATGTGTCTAGGGTGTAGTGTATGTTAATGAGGACCAGTGTGTGTCTAGGGTGTATTGTACAGTAATGAGGACAATTGTGTGTGTGTGTCTAGGGTGTATTGTACGTTAATGAGGACCAGTGTGTGTATGTGTCTAGAGTGTATTGTACGGTAATGAGGACCAGTGTCTGTATGTGTCTAGGGTGTATTGTACAGTAATGAGGACCAGTGTGTGTGTGTGTGTGTGTGTGTGTGTGTGCGTGTGTGTGTGTCTAGGGTGTATTGTACAGTAATGAGGACCAATTTGTGTATGTGTCTAGGGTGTAGTGTACAGTAATGAGGACCAGTGTGTGTGTGTGTGTGTGTCTAGGGTGTATTGTACAGTAATGAGGACCAGTGTGTGTGTGTGTGTGTCTAGGGTGTATTGTACAGTAATGAGGACCAGTGTGTGTGTGTGTGTGTCTAGGGTGTATTGTACAGTAATGAGGACCAGTGTGTTTGTGTGTGTCTAGGGTGTATTGTACAGTAATGAGGACCAGTGTGTTTGTGTGTGTCTAGGGTGTATTGTACAGTAATGAGGACCAGTGTGTGTGTGTGTGTCTAGGGTGTATTGTACAGTAATGAGGACCAGTGTGTGTGTGTGTGTCTAGGGTGTAATGTACAGTAACGAGGACCAGTGTGTGTGTGTGTGTGTGTGTCTAGGGTGTATTGTACAGTAATGAGGACCAGTGTGTGTGTGTCTAGGGTGTATTGTACAGTAATGACGGCGTGCCCCTGCTTTGTCACTCAGCACCAGTGGTTCTAAGTGAGGCTGTAATATATAGTGGTGGTGGTGATATGGGCATATGGTGTATCCACACACACAGGGAAACACACTCTCCTGCATGTATGCATGAATGTATGGACAAACACACATAAACACACACACTGACCCACCGCGTCGATACCGGACAGCTGCATGCCGATATTGACCACCACTATAGTGATGACCTGCCAGCGGACGCTCCGGTCCTTCAGCAGACCGATGACCGACACGGTCTGGACCGAGGACATGGACCGCTGCTCCTCCTGCATCTCCTCGATCTCTGCCTGGATGTTCACTTTGGACCGATACCACTTCAGAGCTGGGGAGAGAGTTTCACTTTACTCGACTGGTGAGTACAGCACAGCTAGGGTTGTATACAGTATGGACAGTATTGAAATACTAGTCTTTGTTGTATTGGTCTGTGGTCACAGCTTTCCCCCAAAAAAATGTACAAACAGAAAATCTGCATCTCTTCATATAATACTCCTTACAATAGCAATTCAGGTCTTTTAGGTCTTTTACAGTCTACTCTACATACCAAGAAAAGAAAGAAAGAACTATCAACTATATCTTCCTAATGGACGGCGCCTCCTCACCTGTGATGGTGGCGTGGACATTCCTCTTCTCTATGAGCAGGTACCGCGGGCTCTCTGGGAACCATGGCAACAGCATCAGCTGGAACATGGTGGGGATCACCACCAGAGACAGGAAGAGGGGCCAGTGCTCTTCCTGTTGAGGGGTTAGAGGCCAAAGGGTGTAGGGTCAGCAAGAGGTCAATATGAGTTTCTTTAAAAAAATGATATAACAAAGTTTGAAGGAAGGTAGGAATTCTCTGGTTTAAAAAGCAGCCAAATCGTCTGCTGAATGGAGATGATCGTAAAAGATGAGTCTACCACGTGGGTCGATACTATTGACTGATCTGATTACTGTAGAACTGGGACACACTGCAGAGGTATTCAGATCTCATTCCTTGATAGTTCCGCCTTGAGAGGAGGATAGCATTTCTCCAAAGAAAAGTGGAATAAAATGAATGTCACATACTCTTCTCTCATTGCAGTGTACTTTTAATGTACCTCCAATGTTTAGGCTTCACCAGCACGCCACAGGGTGAGTGAGTTTATTCTATTAAACTCCGAGCGGTTGATTTGGGCCCGGTACAGGACCCGGAAAGTTTTTGGGGGGGGATACCCCCCACATACACCCTGATGGTCAATGTAAAGCAATGAATTTTTATCTCTATCCACATTACCTTGTATGCATCCTCCACATGCATCCTTAAACTCTCACTCATTTACAATAGAAAATAAGTTTGAAGTTTCTTCACTTGTTTGTGTCTTATCTTGGATTGCTATGGTCATTTTAAGATGTCAGATTTGAAAATCCGTTCAGCCATTTTGGAACAGTGACTCACTACCCGCACCAGATGCAACTGGTGTGGCCATGAGACGTCATGTGTTCTCGTATCTAGTGCACAAACTAGGAATCAGACAGCGGATATATTTACGTCAATGGATAGGTAGAGACTTCGTCTTTCTCTTCACATGCATAGAATTCCTGTAATACAAAAAATGAAGGCATGGAACTTTGCACAAGCCCTACGCTTTTAAAATGGCTGTGTTCCTATGAAAATGTGTCCATGTTAAGAGTGCCACCATTACTTAAAATATATACATATTTTTTGGGAACAGTAATTGGTGACATTTTATTTCAAACCTAGACTGTAAAAGGTCTTGTTCCCCATCCCCCCCTCCGTGAAGAGAAAAACAACAACAAAATAAACTGTACATTTCAAGGGGTTTAGGCCTGCTGCATCTCAGGCTCTGTTTTAGTCACATTTCTTCACCTTTATCAGAATCCCACAGTTCTTACCTTTGTAACAGTACTACGCCTGTGTTTGTAGGACTTATAGTTTGGAAACCGGAAATGCAATTTATGAGGGTAGTATACAATATTATGCGAGGTTTAGAAAATTCCACCAGAGGGCGTCAGTTTAAAAGGTTACGTTTCATATGTCTTTAACTCACCAAAAGTTCTTTATCTATTTACGCCAAAGAAAAGACCAACAAAGAAGATGAACTATAAACTAAGATCTTAATGATAAGATTTTACTGCACCTTGCCCAGTAGTTCATGTAGCCCCAGGATCTGAGCGATGAAGACTCCTAGACAGATAAAGATGCTAGGCATGAGGCCCAGGAACCCACGTAGATTCTTAGGTGCTATCTCCCCAAGATACATTGGCACCACACTCAGGGAGATACCTGGAGGGAGGGGGATATGGACATTACACAGATCAGATTCAGCATTAGCAGTTAACCTTACAGCTAGCATTGTTGCTGATAAGAGCTGATAATGTGTTGCAGAGCAACAGAAAGAAGACCTGATTCATTCAGATAAGTAAAACACAACACACAGAAATGCATATATCAAATGTATTTATTTAAAGCCCTTTTTACATCAGCAGAAACCAAGCCTAAAACTCCAAACAGCAAGCACTGCATATGTAGAAGCACGGTGGCAAGGAAAAGGTCCCTAGAAAGGCCCAAACCTAGGAAGAAACCTAGAGAGGAACCAGGCTATGAGGGGTGGCCAGTCCTCTTCTGGCTGTGCTGGATGGAGATTTATAAGAGCACATGGCCATTAACTCTAGATCATTCTTCAAGATGTTCAAACGTTCATAGATGACCACCAGGGTCAATAATAATAAAAATCACAGTGGTTATAGAGGGTGCAACAGATCAGCACCTCAGGAGTAAATGTCAGTTGGCTTTTCATAGCCGAGCATTCAGAGGTTGAGACAGCAGGTGAGTGAGAGAGACAGTGAGTGAGTGAGTGAGTGAGTGAGTGAGTGAGTGAGTGAGTGAGTGAGTGAGTGAGTGAGTGAGTGAGTGAGAACTTGCTTCAGGTGTCAAGTTACACACAGTATGTGTTATGAATGTCTTATTTACTCCCTCAAAGTGTTTCCTAATCCTTACTCAACATGTTAAGGACGGTAGGACATAATGGTATTATTCTCTGTTACTGGATTACCTGAGTGTACCCCTGTGATGAAGCGTCCAACAATGATCATCTCTGGAGAGCCGAAGGTCCTGCTGAAGCCCATGAAGGCTCCAGCTATAAACACCAGGCATGTGATTCTCACCAGGGTGCCTTTCCTGTAGACAGCAGAACAATCCGCCTGAGAAACCTTCTACAAACCTTTAACAAACCATTGGCTTCAACATACTGGAAGTCCAATATCCGCAAACACCCGATTTAAATGTAAGACTTCCGTAACGCAAAGAGATGTAGCCTAAGTATGTCTAAGTATGTCTAAGTATGCATAAATGTCGGAATGATTTCCAACATATATCATTTTCCACAGAGTAAATCTATAGTTTTAGATGTTTGACCAGTTTTCCATTGACTTCTCTTTTCCTTTCCCCATTTTCGCAAAAATTTTAATCAAAATCCAGTTCTCAGTGGAGGATCTCTCGAACACCTTGGCATTTTCTTTGATGCAGCACATCATTGACATCACAGTGCCTGTAGAAATTCTACACACCTTGAACTTTTTTCACATCCTGCTGCCATAAAATGAAATCTGAAAAGGAATTTGATTTATTTTCATACACATCTAAACAACTTACTCCACATTTTCAAAGCCAAAGAAAGTTATAGAACATTTTCCAAATGAGGAAAATATTAAATATCATAAATGGACAAGTCTCCACCACCCCTGAGGTAATACTTGGTGGAAGGACCTTTGGCAGCCATTGCAGCTGTGAATCATTTTCATTAAGATTCTACCAACTTTTCACAACTCTTAGGACAACTTGAAAATCAGAGACAAGGTTTGAATATTGCTGCCCATCAATGATTCCCAACCAAATTTAATGAGCTTGAGCAATTTTGACCAAAAACAATGAATATACAGTATGTTCTCCTAATAGTTGTGCAAAGTTGACAGAATCTTATTCCAAATGATTCACGGCTGTAAGGGCTGCCAAAGGTGCTTCCACCAAGTATTACCTCAGGGGGGTGGAGACTTATCCATTTATGAGTGTTCTATACATTTTTTCCACTTTGAAAATGTGGAGTAGGTTGTGTAGATCTGTAGGAAAAATATATACATTTTAATCCCTTTTTAGATAGAATTTTAAGGCAGCAAAATGTGAAAAAAGTTCAAGGGGGTGTAGACATTGACAGGCACTTGCACCAACAAGACTGGTCACAGACGAATGTGACCGTCATTGAGTGGTTTACTGATCAGTCAATGACGTTATGTCAATGATGTTATGTTAATGACGTTATAAAAACAACGAGAGTGGCACGCTCCGTATGTATAACCTCCCAGTAATTTATTGGGTAAACTATCAACGTTTCGGCATCACTGTGCCTTCTTCAGGGTAATGTCATAAATGCTCGAACCAGGTTATGTAGACAAACAGTGCATTTAGTGCAACCAATGACAATAGTGAGGGGTGTGTGTCGTAATTGCTAGGTTGATCAGAATGAATTGAGCGAAACTGTTGAGAGACAATAGCCCACAGCATATTGAATATATTATTTCATTGTTGCCATTAGCGTTAGCATAACATTAGCGTTAGCATAACATTAGCGTTAGCATAACATTAGCATTAGCATAACATTAGCATTAGCATAACATTGGCATCAACGTACATTGTTTCATTTAATGTCACCCATATATTTAAATATTTCCAATTTCACGCAATGTTTTTGTGACATGCAATCTTTTGGTTCTAACCATAGAGCATAATAAGCGTCATCAACAGGGGGAACAATATAGGGTGTACTCTGATAAACTGTAGAAAGAATACATTAATTTACAAGACCTGATCACAGAATATATAATTGGTCATAAGATGGGCCTGAGATCAAAGTCAATATTCAGACCACTAGGGGTAAATATTTTTAGACAGGATATCCAGTAAGCCACCCTCTGTGGTAGTAGGATCTCCATGTTACCTCCTCTCCTTGGTAGAGCAACATGCTCAATGACTGTGTATTTGTAGGGAGGAAATGGGATGGTTGGCTTCAACATAGTGAGCTGCTACTGGATAGTTAGTGTTCTTACACCTGATTGAGCTGCAGTGTTCAGCTATGCTTTGTTTTAATTGTCTTTTCGTTTGTCCTACGTAGGCTTTTCCACATGAACAGGCGATGAGATGGATTACTCCCCGTCTTGCATGAGATGATACCCCTCACAGGGATTTTCTGACACATGTGGGTGTCTGAAGAAGGATGTTTTTGTCGTGCTATTGCACTGTGCGCATGAGCCACATTTGTAGTTCCCATTTGGAATGTGTGTGAAGAGTGTCCAAGTGGGCTCAGGGGGCAGGTCCGATCTTATTAAGCTATCCTCAAGAACGTGACCACGCAATTGCACTGTTTGTCTACATAACCTGGTCCAAGCATTCATGACACTGCCCTGAAGAAGGCACAGTGATGCTGAAACGTTGGTGTTTTTTTTTAACCAAATAAATGACTGGGAGGTTATACATATAGACTGGTCAACTCTCTTTATTTTCATAGCTAACAGTTTAACGGTTTATTCTCTGTTAGTCAGCACCTCTACACTAAATCATTTTCTCTGTGTGCGCGCCAGCTCATGCTTTTTATTATGTCAATGGCGTATGTCAATTATGTCTGGAGGGGCAAGTCTAAGACTTGGGGCTAAGTCTTACCTTCCAAATCTGGTGACTAGTATGCCCACCGTGAGGCTGCCCACCATGCCCCCGATGGCAAACACAGACACGGTGACAGAGTAGAACAACGTAAGAGTCTTGTCGTCCAGACCCGTCCCGTTCCTTGCTACCATCGTCTGGTTATAGAATGCCTTGATGTACTGGGAGAGGAGGAAGAGAGGGAGGAAGAGTCAAACATACCGTAGATACTAGCTAGAAGCAGACACCATCTAGATTGCTAGAAGCAGACACCATCTAGATTGCTAGAAGCAGACCCCAATTTTATTGGTCACATACACATGGTTAGCAGATGTTAATGCGAGTGTAGCGAGATGCTTGTGCTTCTAGTTCCGACAGTGCAGTAATATCTAACAAGTAATGTAACAATTCCCCAACAACTACCTAATACACACAAATCTAAAGGGATGAATGAGAATATGTTCATATAAGTATATGGATGAGCGATGTCCGAACGCCATAGGCAAGGTGCAATAGATGGTATAAAATTCAGTACATACATGTGATATGAGTAATGTAAGATATGTAAACATTATTAAAGTGGCGTTATTTAGAGTGACATTGTTCAAAGTGACTAGTGATCCATGTATTAGTGGCCAGTGATTGGGTCTCAATGTAGGCAGCAGCCTCTCTGAGTAGGTGATTGCTGTTTTGCAGTCTGATGGCCTTGAGATAGACTGAAAAACAGCTTCTATGTACTGAGGAAGGCGAGGAGAAGGAGAAAGGGAAGAATGTAGATAAGGAAGTCATTTCAAGAAAATAGAGTCTAGAAGTGATGGGATCAACAGACAATACCCAGGCTTTTATTTTCTAACTATTTGCATGTGTCTTTTGGCATCGTTACATTTGTCTGTTGGGTTTTCGGTCCCTTTTAAGAGAGATTATGAAGGAAAATCTATTTTCACTCAATTTCAGTGCAGGCACATACAGTGCATTCGGAAAGTATTCAGACCCCTTCACCTTTTCCACATTTTGTTATGATACAGCACCACAAAAGACTCGAGGGTGCAATCGCTGCCAAAGGTTCTTCAACAACTTCCTGAGTAAAGGGTCTGAATACTCATGTAAATAAGGTATTTTTGTTTTTTATTTTTTAATACATTTCTAAAAAACAGTTTTTGCTTTGTCACGACGGGGTATTGATGAGAACTTGTATTTATTTAATCCATTTTAGAATAAGGTTGTAAAGTAACAAAATGTGGAAAAAGCCAAGCAGTCTGAATACTTTCCGAATGCACTGTACGCCTGGCTATGCACCTCCTTTCCTGTCCTCTTTTTCTAATACGGGCCTTTCTCCTTCTCTAATGACATTATTGTCTCTGAATCAGCGTGGTGTTACTATTATGTAATTAATTCATCTTAGCTCTGCCTCTCCCTAGCCTTAGATGAAACAGAGCAGCAAAATACAACTCTCTCAGTGGAAGAGACAGACCTGGGTTGGAAATCATTTGAAACATGTAAGGTGGGCTTGATTGAGCTTGCCTGGCACAATTTAACCAATAGAATAGTTGCAAAAGTGCTAAACTCACTCATCCGACAATCCGGGTGGACTAAAACAAGCGGGCAAAGTATTTGAAAGATTTCAAATCGTATTTGAACCCAGGTCTGTGAATAGACACTACAGTCTCGTGACAACCCATTTGGCAGGAAGGAGGGTCATTGATGGCCTTGATTCCCCACGTGACTTCCACAATAGTGCCAAAAGATTGCCACTGATTTGATGGTGAAGTGTGGGACAGTTCTTCTGCTTGTTTTCCAGATGTGAAAGACTAGGTTGTGTTTTGGAGCCGTGCACATTTCTAATTATACTGTATGTCCACTGGGGAATTTGAAGCCAGGACAATAAAAGGAGGGAACCAACAATTGGAGCAAGGGATTGTGTGACAGGGATGTAATCGATAAACATTCCGAAAATGTTTGTAAGAAGAGGGCGTGGACAGATTTGACAATGGGATTGAAATGAAATACATTGCAATTTTCATCACTAAAGAAAACAACCTTGTCATCATCATCCTCATCAACCACAAGAACAGTAACATCAGGTATCCATGAGATAGGGAGGTGATAGCATTTTCACTCATTTTACCATGCAAAAATGCATCATGTATGGCCTGATTTGCCCAAGTGTCTGTGGGTTAGAGATGAGTATGATGTGTCTCTTCTTTAACGCCCAGGAAGCTCTGATTCAAACACCCATTAGACAGCTCTGCAAGCGGCCACCGATGGGTTGCCTAGCGGTTCGAGCATTGGGCCAGTAACCAAAAGGTCGCTGGTTCTAATACCTGAGCCGAAAAGGTGAAAATCTACTATGGCTGACTCTGTAAAAAAATTTAAAAAAAAAAATAATAATTTAAAAAAAATTCACTGCACCTATCCGGTGTGGAACAAAAAAAAAATCTTTTTTTAACCTCTTGAGTGTAGGGGGCAGTATTTTGATGTTTGGATGAAAAACATACCCAAATGAAACTGCCTATTTCTCAGGCCCAGAATCTAGAATATGCATATAATTGTCAGATTAGGATAGAAAACACCCTAAAGTTTCCAAAACTGTCCAAATATTGTCTGTGAGTATAACAGAACTGATATTGCAAGCAAAAACCGGAGGAAAATCCAACCAGGAAGTGCTGTTTTTTCTGAAAGCTCTCTGTTCCATTGCATGCCTTTCCTCCATTTAAAGGGATATCAACCAGATTCATTTTCCTATGGCTTCCACATGGTGTTAACAGTTTAGACATAGTTTCAGGCTTTTATTTTGAAACATGAGCGAGAAAGCGTTTTGCATGCGCCAACAGAGTGGAGCAGACATATTCGCTCTCTCTCCTATTGAAGAAGCTACAGTCCGGTTGAAATATTATCGATTATATATTGTAAAAAACTTGAGGATTGATTATAAAAAACGTTTGACATGTTTCTACGAACTTTACAGATACTATTTGGAATTTGTCTGCCCCGTCGTGACCGCTCGAGCCTGTGGATTTCTGAACATAACGTGCCAACTAAATTGTATTTTGGATATAAAAATGATCTTTATGGATCATTTATTGTGTAACTGGGAGTCTCGTGAGTGCAAGCATCCGAAGATCAAAGGTAAGCAATTCATTTTATTGCTTTTCTGACCAATCTACTATGCTGCTAGCTGTTTGTAATGTTTTGTCTGCTGGGAGAGATGTCCTTACATAAACGCTTGGTTTGCTTTCGCCGAAAAGCTTTTTAAAAAATCTGACACGCCATGTAGATTAACAACCAGCTAAGCTGTGTTTTGCTATATTGCACTTGTGATTTCATGAAAATTAAATATTTGTAGTAATTTAATTTGAATTTGGCGCTCTGCAATTCAGCAGATGTTGACGAAAATGATCCGGCTAACGGGATGGGTGCATCATTAATATACATGCAACCGAAAAAAATGCCTATTCGGTACCTCCAATGCAAATCACTTATTTATGCGATGCAGAAGACAGCTGAATACATTGGAGGAAAATGTTGCTTGTACCTTTTTACTTAGACATTCTCTTGTTTTTCTAACATACTGGCCGGAGGACATTAAAATAGTTGCTCAGCGAAACACCATATTTGGTAACAAATACATCATAGCGCTTCCAGAGTCTAACGGGAGTTAGACAGGAGACACGGCACTCATCATCATCATCTCTAACCCAGAGACACTGGGCTGATTCAACTTCAGATACCAATAGTCGCTGTGTAAATGTGCGATTATATCGTCTATGGAAGTGTACGTCAATGGCCATTGTGTGTTATGTTTTTATCACACCATTTTGTCTCCATTAGACAAATCAATTTAGCTTATAAGATCTCTATCCAAGTCTAAGATGGAAACGCTCTGCAGGAGCAGGCCTTACAACGTCAACTGTTCCCCATTGTGGAAATAACACGGTCTAATGTGAGGCTGACTGAATTGACACAGTTCACACTGAACCGGTTCAACCATCCGGGTCAACACAAATCTACCACAACCAGGATATCAGGGGACAAGACTCATGGATCGGCTCACGGGTGAAGTTTCCCCTGTGTACAGATGTAGGATCAGCTTCCCCTCCCCTAATGTAAACGTTAACCAATAGTGGGGGAAATGCAAAATGACCCCAGATCAGCAATTTCACACTACTCCCATGACTCTAGATGCGAGGAGAGTAGTAACATGGCGTGAACAGAATACTCATGGTGGTAAACCTATACAATACATATGGTGTCTTAGTTTGTGTAGCTCCTATGTTATATTCCACTAACTACAGTACATATGTACTTATAAAAAGGATTGGTTCGGTCATGGAGTCTGTATATTCACAATAGGCCTATTCCTGTTGACTGTATGTATCTCACTGAATTGGTATATTTCCCTGTTCACAACCATTTCAGTGTATGTAGGCCTGCAGTGTCTTACTGCATAGAGATGTTACTGTGGTGCCTCCTACCTCTGCAGGAGAGTTGACCACGGCCAGGTTGTAGCCATAGAGCATGGAGCTACCGAACGAGGCCAGGAAAGCCACGGCCAGCAGCGACTTGGTGAGAGACTAGAGGAAGGAAAAGATGACAACATTAGGAGATGTTGTACAGGTGTAGGGTCTTCATTTGATCATCCTGTTGCTCCAGGATTATTTTCCTGCTGTGAGAAACTGGTCAAATTAAGATCCTACACCTGTAGGAAGTAGGAACACTGTAAAACCTGATGAGAAACATTCAAGACATCTGATAACATTTGGATACTTTTATCATACAATATGATCAGGGCCCTATGTTTTTTCTGAGCACATATACTGACCAGGAAAACCCCTAGGCCCTGGTTTCAGGTTATTAGGTCAAATTGAGCCCTAGTTAGTTTATCAGGTAAAACCTAGCCTGATTACAGGTAAAAACCTAGCCCTGATTACAGGTAAAAACCTAGCCCTGATTACAGGTAAAAACCTAGCCCTGATTACAGGTTATCAGGTAAAACCTAGCCCTGATTACAGGTAAAAACCTAGCCCTGATTACAGGTAAAAACCTAGCCCTGATTACAGGTAAAAACCTAGCCCTGATTACAGGTAAAAACCTAGCCCTGATTACAGGTTAAACCTAGCCCTGATTACAGGTTATCAGGTAAAACTCAGGGTCCTAAATACATTTCGAAAAAAGGGATCCAAAAGGATGATTTGGCTGTCCCAATAGGATAACCCTTTTTTGGTTCCAGGTAGAACCCTTTTGGGTTCCATGTAGACCCCTCTGTGGAAAGGGTCCTACATGGAGCCCAAAAGGGTTCTACCTGGAACCAAAAGGGGTTTTCCAAAGGGTTCTCCAATGGGGACAGCAGAATAAGCATTTTAGGTTCTAGATAGCACAATTTCTGACCAATATACAGTATCTATGATCGTTTCATTAATGGAGTCGTGTGGTGTAGGCCTAAGTGTTGGAGAGAACAGTACAAACTGTGACAATAAATACTACGAAAACAGGTCATTGGGTATTTCAATGGAAAACATACATAACCATAGTTCATTGTGCTTAATGATGATTTAAAATCAACCTGTCAATATAACAGCTTTCTGTGATGTACAGAACCAGTTTTCATAGGGAAGCTGACCTGAATGTAGCTACACTTCAACACTTACAGTATAGTATTATTGATATTATGAGCATTAAACTGTAGGTTACATGTCAGAGATCAGTTCTGGATAAACATTTCTGCAAGACATTATTAAGTGAAGTATACAACTTTTACTACGCTACTTTAACCACAACAACCGCTGCCACAAAACGTGTTGCTATAGCCTTGTGACAGACTTGCGACAAATCGAGTAGCTGGCTGGCATGCAAAATTTGGGTGCCGAGATTAGTGCCACTATAGAATGACAGCATAGTGTATAAGGCTGTCAGAGTCCGAAATGGTTCATTTCAATTCTTCTGTCTGTGGCCGGATTAGTATGGAATTATGAGATTAGTACATGATTTTGCATGTACAAGCGTTTAATACATCATAAATAGGGTATGGGTCGGATACTGTCTGGGACAAGGAGAGCTGTACTGTACTGGACCTTGGCCGGACCTGGGTCATGTTCATTGGGCACGAAACAGAAGATAATGGATTGAAAAAGGGAGGGACAACCTGGACTTGCCCAATAAGAATACTTGTTTTCTTTTTAGGTTGAAAAACGTGTTTTATTATTAATCTGTTGCGTGCCTGAATGAATACAGCCCTGGTTAGTCAGCCTGCTGGAACTGGTCCAACCCTTGAATCAGTTGGAAGCTACTCAGCTACCACCTGCCAAACACAGAATTACTGTACACGATTTCATGTGTTCGTTTTTCCCCCAACCTGATGTAGCAAGAAAAGGCTTGAGGAAAAGTTTTTTTTAAAACACTACAGATAGTTGTAAAAACTATAAACTTGTAGAATTGGTTATGGACAAACTTGACAGTTTAATTTTAAAAAATGTAATCTAGATGTAAAGTTGACAGCAAATCCCATTACAAGGCCAAACTCTATTCTATTACTCAGAGTGGGACAGAATCAGAGTAGGCTACTATGACCAATAACTACCAGAATCATTGTGTCAGCATACAAGCTAACTACACTAACTTGATTGATGGCCTGCAATGGCTTCTTGATAGCTAGCTATATGGTTGGGAGACTGGGAACCTACTGTAGCTAAAGCCAACTTCATAACATATCTTAGGTGGCTAGTAGTATTACAGAGAAACAACACAAAATTAAAACAAAAAATACAAAAAATATTCTGAGGGGGCACGTGCCCCTGTGGGCATGACGGCTCTGCATATACTGAGACATACTAGGCTAAGTAGAAGTACTGTGTTATTGTATTCCTAGGGGTGGTGTAGTCGTCAGGAGCCCTGCCTGAACTTATTCCCCTGTCCAGATGCTGAACTCCAGCACAGCCAGTTTAACTGACACCCCCAGTACACAGGGTCAGTAGCTGAGAGAGGATTTAACTACACCCTACTAACCAAACTTAACCAAACCTCATCAGGAGTACAGCAGGAAGCAACAGAAGCTGCCATATTGCTTTTGGGAAAGTCAGCTGTGGAGAGTAGATATGGGGGTGAATGGTTGAGTGGACTGTAGGTATGGGGGTGAATGGTTGAGTGGACTGTAGGTATGGGTGTGAATGGTTGAGTGGAGAGTAGGTGTGGGGGTGAATGGCTGAGGCGACTGTAGGTATGGGGGTGAATGGTTGAGGGGACTGTAGGTATGGGGGTGAATGGTTGAGTGGACTGTAGGTATGGGGGTGAATGGTTGAGTGGACTGTAGGTATGGGGGTGAATGGTTGAGGGGACTGTAGGTATGGGGGTGAATGGTTGAGTGGACTGTAGGTATGGGGGTGAATGGTTGAGTGGACTGTAGGTATGGGGGTGAATGGTTGAGTGGACTGTAGGTATGGGGGTGAATGGTTGAGGCATAGTACAACAAGAACACATAAGAAGGACAAGAGCTAAAATAATGATCTGGATACGATAGGCTACAACTCCACAGCAGGTGTACAGTAGTAGCCTATAGCATGATTACAAACGCTCAAGATGTACTAATATTTATATTGAGTGAATGAATAGACGAATGTAAACAAAGTACCCAGGGCCATTTTAATAGTTCCGTATGGAGTTCATAGACTCAAAACATCCGGATATAAATGTATTTACATAGATGAGATAGGGAGCTCAATCCAAAACAAAAGCTGTCCTTGTCTAAACTGCCTGTAAAGATTACTCAAACACTTTGGGGCCTCCCACTCACGTAGTTGAGGCTTCCTCTATCTTGAGATCAATGTGAAACAAACAGGCAGAGAAGTTAGGGTGAACAATAAAAAGCATAGTGGAGCATGGCTAGCCTAGGAACCTAATTCAATCTTCTTAAAAGGCCAGCGGGAGAGACTAACAGACAACCACACATGAAAATGGCTGAAAAGGGACAATGCAGCATTGTAACATCCAATAGGTCGCTCTAGTCTTCTGACAAGCCTGGATTCAGTGGCTTGTATTGAAGTTCATAAGAGGCTTTAACGATCTTGCAAACACATTTGTTTCCATTAAAAGTCTCAGTTACTGGGTCTCCTTTTCTGAGTAAAATGTTGAAAAGGTTGCCATTTATAAGCTCAAGTTGCAGCAGTTTAGATGTTCTGAAGCTTTAGCTGGTCTAGATGAGCTGCATTCCTTAGTGAATTGAATGCACTGGCTGAGAGATGAATGCAGAGAGGTCAAGGTCAACCAAGCAGCAGAATGCACTGTAGGCTACAACAACACATGCACGGTAATGGGTATTGGGCTAGGGTTTGAAGTCCACTACAATAGGCCAACGACGTTGCCATGCTATACATTTTTTTTCAATCTGAAAGTAAGCCATACTTGTAGCCTACCATATATGGCCATAAAAGGGAAATGGCACACATGCTTTTAAAGATCAAAAATATATTGAAAGCCAGTTAGATCTCCAATGTGTAGTGTATCTCATATAGAAATGGAAAAAGTGATACTTGTAGAGAAGGCACAACTGTTAGAAAAGTGATGAAAGAAAATGTAGTCCATTTTTGTATGAAATAAATAGAAATCTAGAGGAATCATCAATAAGCCAATTATTAAAACAGAATCAACACTTACCCCCACACATTTCCCATCTTCTGCTAATAACACTTCCTCTGCCATCTATGAACTCACCAATAAATGCTCCCCTGGGTTTTCAGTGCGGTTTTAAAAGAAATGAATGTTTATCCTACAATACTTTTTATACCACAGGCATCTCCATCCATGTTATTTTGGGTGAAGAGGCGGGTTTTGATGACTGACATAATTGAGAAGTTGTGAAAGCTTCTGCCCACCAATCCGCGGAGCACAAAGCCTACAGGTCCCTCCCAGTAGCAAACCAACCTCCTCGGTTCTGCTTGATGGACTGCAGGCCATCACATGATGGTTGTCAGCGTGACTCTCCAAGGCAAAGGCAACTACCATAATGAATTCAATCAGCTTTGCCTCTGGTAATGTGTTGTTAAGAGCCTTCTGAATAAAACCGACTGGAGGTAAGACTCATAAGTGCATTGAAAAAAAGACCTAAAAGGACAACAATGCTTCTTGCTAGTCTAAAGTGTATTATTGTAAAAAAATAAAAATAAAAATCAAACATTAAAGGCCTACACTCTACAATGTCCTTCACACATTTAGGCTATATGTCATTCTCAAATTGTCATTCAGTAGACACTATGTAACGAGTGTGCTGAGAGTTGGGAAGCAAATTCAGGGAGTGAGTGTTTTAATTAAAAAAAGAACCAACGAACACAAACAACGCACCGACATGAAAACAGAGTCAATAACACCTGAGGAAAGAATCAAGGGGAGTGACAGATATAGGGAAGATAATCAAGGAGGTGATGCAGTCCAGGTGAGTGTCATGAGGCACAGGTGTGCGAGACGATGGTGACAGGTGTGTAGGATAATCAGCAGCCTGATGACCTAGAGGCCGGAGAGGGAGTATATGTGACACACTGATTCATAAACATTGTAGATAGGCTAGCCTACTATACATATCACTTTATGTATCAAATTAAATGTTATTGGTCACATACACATATTTATCAGATGTTACTGCGGGTTTAGCGAAATGCTTGTGTTTCTAACAGTATAGTAGTATATCACAATTCATGTTCAGCACCAGTCAAAAGTTTGGACACATACTCATTGCAGGGTTTTTGTTTATTTTACTATTGTCTACATTGTAGAATAATAGTGAAGACATCCAAACTATGAAAAAACACATATGGAATCATGTAGTAACCAAGAAAGGGCTAAACAAATCAAAATATATTTTATATTTGAGACTCTTCAAATAGGCCACTCTTTGTCTTGGTGACAGCTTTGCACACTCTTTGCATTCTCTCAACCAGCTTCATGAGGGAGTCACCTGGAATGTGTTTCAAGTAACAGGTGTGCCTTCTTAAAAGTTCATTTGTGGAATTTCTTTCCTTCTTAATGTGTTTGAGCCAATCAGTTGTGTTGTGACAAGGTAGGGGTGGTATACAGAAGATTGCCCTATTTGGTAAAAGACCAAGTCCACATTATGGCAAGAACAGCTCAAATAAGCAAAGAGAAACGACAGTCCATCATTACTTTAAGACGTGAAGGTCAGTCAATCCAGGAATATTTCAAGAACATTTAAAGTTTCTTTAAGTGCAGTCGCAAAAAACCATAAAGTGCAATGATGAAACTGGCTCTCATGAGGACCGCCACAGGAAATAAAGACCCATAGTTACCTCTGCTGTAGAGAATACGTTCATTAGAGTTAGCAGCCTCAGAAATGGGCAGTTAACTGCACCTCAGATTGCAGCCCAAATAAATGCTTCACAGAGTTAAAGTAACAGACACATCTCAACATCAACTGTTCAGAGGAGACTGCATGAATCAGGCCTTCATGGTCAAATTTCTGGTGGAAATCTGTGCTTTGGTCTGGAGTCCAAATGTAAGATTTTTTGGTTCCAACAGCCATGTCTTTGTGAGATGCAGACTAGGTGAACAGATGATCTCCGCATGTGTGGTTCCCAACGGGAAACATGGAGGGGGAGTGATGCTGTGGGGGTGCTTTGCTGGTGACACTGTCAGTGATTTATTTAGAATTCATGGCTACCACGGTATTCTGCAGCGATACACCATCCCATCTGGTTTGTGTTTGGTGGGACTATAATTTGTTTTTCCTCAGGACAATGACCCAAAACACACCTCCACGCTGTGTAAGGGCTATTTGACCAAGAAGGAGAGTGATGACCTGGCCTCCACAATCACTCAACCCAATTGAGATGGTTTGGAATAAGTTGGACCTCAGAGTGAAGGAAAAGCAGTCAACAAGTGCTCAGCATATGTGGGAACTCCTTCAAGATGGTTAGAAAAGCATTCCAGGTGACTACCACAATAAGTTGGTTAAGCTGTCATCAAGGCAAAGGGTGGCTACTTTGAAGAATTTAAAACCTAAAATATATATTTAACACTTTTTTTAGTTACCAAATGATTCCATGTGTTATTTAAAAGTTGTGATGTCTTCACTATTATTCTACAATGTACAATTTTTTTTTGTTTTAAATAAAAACCCTTGAATGAGTAGGTGTGTCCAAACTTTTGAGTGGTACTGTATGTTATGATTGTTATGACTGTGATGTAATCCCGTATTGTTTGCACAGTAGGCCTGAATGCAGTAAGCGCCCTCTTCAGTTATTCATAAAAGATACGAGGCCAGATCAAATGTAATATTTGTGACTGTCTTTAGCTGTGTGTCATTCAAAATATACAGTCTTAGGACAGTGACCGGTCCACCACCATGAGCTCTTCACACTAGGTCATTAGGCTCTGCTGTCAGACCAAGTTTCACATGAACAGGCTATAGTGAAACCTGCTGAGATGGCCTGCTCTACTGTCTACATAACCTCTACCTTGTGATGCTGTGATGTTACTCTCTCAAGCCAACAGCAATAGCACCTGTGACGTTTTCACTTATGGATTGTTTTGTAGGAGTCATTCATTTGTTTGTTTGTTCGTTCATATCTAAATGATCTTATTTAATCTAGTGCCTAATAGCAACGGCTGATTTCCAACACCTACCTCGCACAGTCACTCGATAAAAAACACACTGTTCCCCAACGACCTCAAAGCGAGAGCCCTGCATTACTGACGTCCTCCGCCTCACCAGCCGCCTCAGGTCTGTTGTTGACAGTTTGACAGTAGATCAATCGGATCATCACTCATGACTCTCAGCAGGATGCCTCCGTTGAGTGTCCATTGGACACAGTAACCTCGCTGGGATGAGTCGCACATGACTCAGCTCTACTGTTTCATGTTTGACAGTTCTCAGAGAGGCATCCGGTCAGGTCAACCTCGTGTGAGGTTGTTGAGGGAGCAGAGCTAATATTTGCACTAATTGGTGCAATTTGACATTGAAATGGATGTTAGCTATGAATTGAACAGGCACTTTATCTAGAAAAAAATAAGATGTAAGGAAGGTCTTTTCTAAGTAGCCTTTCTCATTGGCCTGCAATTTCAGAGTTTTCATACTAAAGGCTTTGTTGTTCCAATATACATACATTATGTTGTTGATCCATTATCCTAAATATGCTAACCTAATGTAAATAATGTTTATCATAACTTGGTTTAGTTACTCACACACTCACATTCACAAACATACACATGAACACTTACACAATTACACCATAGACCACCAGGCACTTTCTAACAAAGCACAATACCCTTTCCAAAAGGTCCTTTTTGGATTCTGGGCATATTCTGCAGTCCTGTGACCAACTATTTATTATGTCAAACGTTTTACTTTATGCAGGAGGCATAGATAGAGCTCTCATTTATGACAAACAGGCCCTGGTCATGTGCATACCATGGTACTAGCCAAGTACAGTTCAGATGGTTTTGAAGAAGCAATAAGGACATTTATAACACACGGATACTCAATCAGACACAGACACAGCTGTCTCAAAGACAGCCACCGGAATAGAGTCTCCATCATCCTTCCATTTCTCCCTCCCTCCCTCCCTCCCTCCCGTCCCTACTGTAACCCAACAGTACAGTTTCCTCACAGAGGGAAGGGTGGAATGAGGCTTGGCAGCCCCCCAGGCACGTGCTTCATCCCACCAAGCTCTCTCTCTCTCTGTCTGTGTCTCAGGTCAAATGGTTTGTGTCATATGACTCCCATCACCGTACACTGTCTGTGGCATCATGCTGCTTTTTGGTAAAAATATAAATTACACTTTTCAACATAGGGGCACTGTTCATGGTGTAGATGGGGGGTGGAGTGGAAGGGGGGTTGTGTGTGTGTGTGTGTGTGTGTGTGTGTGTGTATGTGTATGTTAGTGGGGGTGTTTCTCCCCTGCTGGGGCACGACACATGAAACAAATGTGCCAAGGCTGACTGATAGCCATAGTGATGTGTCGCAGGGAGTATTGGGGGACGGGAAACTGATCCTAGATCTGTACCTAGAGGACACTTCACCCTGGAGCGCTATTGAAGGTGCAGGCAGAAAAGGAAGCACAATGTTTACAACTGTTAGAAAACCAATCAAAGGCTTTTTACTTCCTCCTCATTTCAGCAGTCTTTCTGTACGCCCCTGTGGGCTGTATCCATAAAGCGTCTCAGAGTAGGAGCGCTGATCTGGGATCAGGTCCCCCCCCTTTCATCTTATTCATTATATTATGATCTAAAAGGCCAAACTGGTCCTAGATCAGCCTTCTTAGTCTGAGACGCTTTATGAATCCTGATCCACTTCCCTAGAGCATTGCTCTCCCAGTCCCAGTCCTTCATGGTAGCACAACAATACAGATCACATGCGTCCAGGAACCACTGGATTAAGGAGGAGAATACGACATGTGAAAAGTATCTACCACCACAGACTACCTGTCCACTCAGACTTTTTGAGAAAGCATCCAAATGAATCAAATCAAGTTTGATTGGTCCCATACACATATTTAGCAGATGTTATTGCGGCTTTAACGAAATGCTAGAGGCCCCGTTTATCACAGAGAAAGATTTATGGAGTCAAAGGTACTTATTCCCCAAACAACATAACTAAGATTCCATCAGACAGGAGCTAGGGTCTGTCATGGGATAAGTAATATGTCATGGGATAAGCAGTATATCACCATTATAACTAAATTGGATTACTGGGCGAGTGAGTATTTTCATGCTTGTCAGAAGTGTTATTTTTGTGGTTCCCCAGTTCCCTACTGTCTCCTCTAGATTGTCTGTTCTGGTGAGGACTGTTACATTACAGCCTTATTCTAAAATTGACTAAATCATTTTTTCCCTCATCAATCTACACACAATACCTCATAATGACAAAGGACGGGGAGCATTGCTACACAGCTATTTTCAGGTCTCTCCAGACATGTTCGGTTGGATTCAAGTCCGGGCTCTGGCTGGGCCACTCAAGGACATTCAGAGACTTGTTCCAAAGCCAATTCTGCGTTGTCTTGGCGGTGTGCTTAGGGTTGTTGTCCTGTTGGAAGGTGAAGCTTCACCCCAGTCTGAGGTCCTGAGCACTCTGAAGCAGGTTTTCATTAAGGATCTCTCTGTACTTTGCTCCGTTCATCTTTCCCTCGATCCTGACTACTCTGCCAGTCCCTACAGTTTAAAAACATCCACACAGCATGATACTGCCACCTCCGTGCTTCATCATAGGGATGGTATTGGCCAGGTGATGAGCGGTGCCTGGTTTCCTCCAGACGTGACGTTTGGCACTCTTGGTTTCATTAGACCAGATAATCTTGTTTCTCATGGTCTGAGAGTCCTTTAGGTGCCTTTTGGCAAACTCCAAGCGGGCTGTCATTTGCCTTTTACTGAAGAGTGGCTTCCGTCTGGCCACTCTACCATAAAGGCCTGATTGGTGCTGCAGAGATGGTTGTCTTTCTGGAAGGTTCCCCCATCTCCACAGAGGAACTCTGGATCTCTGTCAGAGTGACCATCGGGTTCTTGGTCACCTCTCTGACCAAGGCCCTTCTCCACCGATTGTTCAGTTTGGTCGGGCGGCCACCCCTAGGAAGAGTTTTGGTGGTTCCAAACTTCTTCCATTTAAGAATGACCAAGGCCACTGTATTCTTGGGAACCTTAAATGGTGCTGACATTTTTTTGGTACCCTTCCACAGATCTGTGCCTCGACACAATCCTGTCTTGGAGTTCTACGGACAATTAATTTGACCTCATTGCTTGGTTTTTGCTCTGACATGCACTGTCAACAGTGGGACCTTATATAGACAGGTGTGTGCCTTTCCAAATCATGTCCAATCAATAGAATTGACAACAGGTGGACTCCAATCAAGTTGTAGAACCATCTCAAGAATGAAAAATGGAAACAGGATGCACCTGAGCTCAATTTTGAGTCTCATAGCAAAAGGTCTGAATACTTATGTAAATGAGGTATTTCTGTTGATTATATTTTATAAATTTGCAAACATTTATAAAATCCTGATGTTGCTTTGTCATTATGGGGTAGTGTGTGTAGATTGATGAAGACATTTGTTTCTTTAATTGATTTTTAGAATAAGGCTGGAATGTAACAAAATGTGGAAAAAGTTAAGGTGTCTGAACACTTTCCAAATGCACCGTAAGTGAATGGGGGAGACATTGCGATACAGAGCGGTCTTTATCAGTAATCAACATCACTACTTAGCTCGAGAGAGAGAGAGAGAGAGAGAGAGAGAGAGAGAGAGAGAGAGAGAGAGAGAGAGAGAGAGAGAGAGAGAGAGAGAGAGAGAGAGAGAGAGAGAGAGAGAGAGAGAGAGAGAGAGAGAGAGAGAGAGAGAGAGAGAGAGAGAGAGAGAGAGAGAGAGAGAGAGAGAGAGAGAGAGAGAGAGAGAGAGAGAGAGAGAAAATAAATCCTGTACTGCATACATTTACCATACTCACCTTTATATCTACCACATGATACAAACCAACATCACAATACCCACTCCTACAACTGTAACTCCAAAATATCTTCCCCAGCTATACAGACAGCCCCCCCAACACATCATATCTCCTCAAACATCTCAACACATTTTATTATTTTATAGAACTCAAACTCAACCCTAAGGCGTGCAGAGACCATCCCATTAAACAATAGTAAAGAGTCTGTTATCCCCCCACCTTTGACCCTGTTCCTCCTTGTTAGCCAAATAGCTAACTTTGCCTGAGCAAACAGAAAGTTCAACAAAACACCGTTGGCTTTCTCCTTACTCAAATACCTGTATCCCATTATGAACATCCCAACAGTAAAAACCACCCCCAACCTCTCACACAGACATTCCAACAGAGACATTAATGTCATTAACCTGGTGCACACAGAAAACACATGAATCACAGTTTATTTTATTTTACAGAAAAGACACCCCTGCCCGATTCCCGGTTCAACCCGTACCAACCAGCTGCTAGTGGCAAGGGCTCCATGTAGAACCCTCCACACAGAGCAATGCCGCAGGCCTCCAGTTCTTAAGTTCACACAAGTCCCCTTTTTTGGGCAGGAGTCAGAGCCGCCCGATGGCAGCTCATCGGCATCTCTCCTACCCAGACGCATTCACGCAACACGCAAAAGAAGTCCTGTCCAATTATTCCCCAGACTTTTTTATAAAACTCCAGTCCATCGACCCCCGGTGCACGACCGGGGGACATCTGGGTTACGGCCTTTGCCAGTTCATGGGACAACAGAAGAATGTTAATGTCATCCTTCTGTGCCAGAGAGAGCTTAGGGAGTCCTGCGAACAAGACTTGAGCACACATAGGATCACACACTTCTGCCCTGTTCAATTCAGTATAAAACTCCACAGTCCGCTCCCACATCTCCCCCACCACAGAGGTCACCCGCCCTTCAGACAGCCGTAGACAATGCATACCCTTGGCTTCACTGCTCTGTCTTTCCAAACCAAAGAAGAAGGAGCTGGGAGCATCCGTCTCCTTGAGCATTGATAACCTGCTCTTACAAGTGCTCCCTTTGCTTTAACCTGGAAAAACTGCCCAGGTCCCTATGTAATTCAGCTAAATTAGCTTGGAGGCCTACATTGCCTTGCCCCACCATCTCTACCTCCATCTCACTAATACAACACTCTAGTTCCCCCAATACTCTCCTAGCCTCTGAGGATGAGAGAGCTGTGTACTGTCGACAGAAAAGCAAAATTTGGACTTTCCCCCATCCCACCATTGACTCAGAGACTCATACTCCTCTCTTCGCTGCCCCCACCTTTCCCAAGAGGTCTAGAAACCTGAGCAAAAAGTGGCATCTTGTAAGAGCTTTACATTGAACTTCCAATAAGATGCCTGCCGGGGCCCTGGTGAAATAGACAGCCGAGCCATCGTTATGTGATGATCCGAAAACCCCACCGGGAGAATGGTAGCGCCCAGCAGCCTATTGCTCCGATTCCTAGACATGTAAAACCGATCAAGTCGGTCTGCACTCACCCTAGCCCCAAAAACCTTCACCCATGTATACTGTCTTGTGTTTGGATGTTTAGTTCTCCAAACACCCACTAGGTCGAACTGATTAATGATGTCCCTTAACACTCCCACTGACACTGAATGATGCTCTTCCCCATTTCTGTCTTTTGTAAAATCCATTGTACAGTTCCAGTCCCCTCCGACCACCAGCGTCTCCTCAGGAGTTCCTGTCTAAGACTCCCAAATAGAATCCCACTTTCTCTCCCTGTGTTAGGCGCATACACATTTATAAAGACAAAACCCACGTTGTTAATTTCTGCTTTAACAACAAGCAGCCTACCTTTACACACCTCCTTTGAGGAGCAAAGTTTTACAGACAGCCCCGGTGCAAAAAGGACTGTCTCCCCTGCACTAAGATTTGTCCCATGGCTCAACACACAGACAGCCCCGGTGCAAAAAGGACTGTCTCTCCTGCACTAAGATTTGTCCCATGGCTCAACACACTTGCCCCTTTCCACCAGAGCACCCAATCAACTTCATTCAACACATCACTATGCATCTCCTGCAGAAACAACACCTGTACTTGTTTTTGTTTTACATATTCACCCAACACACTCCTCTTTCCTGCATCTCTGGCGCCATTTATATTGAGCAAGCCTACCCGACGAGTCTCCATAAGAAGTGGGAGAAAAGCCAGCAGAGAAAGAGACCAATAGCAAAGCTCAAAAAGTCCCAGTGTCAGAAAGAAAATATACATCTAAACCGTGTCTGAAGGTAAACCTTTACACACTGTTGTGACCCACTTCCTCAACCTAAACCGTTTCCTGGGTGAGAGGACACCATGCCCCTCATTTTTCATAGCATGTTGTACTGATCTTACAAACTTTCTAGGATTAGAAAAAAAGCCTCAAGATTAACTTTTTTCCCCTTAGCCTCATTCAGGAACCTTGTCAATTATCTCAACGTGTACTTAGACCCCTCTGCTTGACTGGCTGTCAGCTCCGGGCCCATTAACTCCTCATCCTCTTCCACAGACTCACTTTCCTCCTCATCTCTATCTCCCACCCTGACCACCTGCCCTTTCTCTCTGGTCAGGGCATCACCCACAGCAACAGGCAAAATGTCCATGGTGCCTTTGTCCACATCCTTTTTCCTTTTCCGCTTGACACCCCCCCCCCCCCTCTCCCCCTAATCTCTTACACTTCCCCACTATACTCTCCTCATCCACTAGAATAACCTGACTAGACCCAGCATCATCTACACCACCCTCCATAGCATGACTAGGCCCAGAATCATCTACACCACCCTCCATAGCATGACTAGGCCCAGTTTCAGCTATCCCACCATCTCTAGCCTGACTAGACCCAGCCTCCGCTACACCACCATTCATAGCCTGACTATACCCAGCCTCTGCTACACCACCATTCATACCATGACTATTCCCGGCCTCCGCTACACCACCATCCATAGCCTGACTAGACCCAGCCTCAGCTACCCCACCATCTCTAGCCTGACTAGGCCCAGCCTCATCTACACCACCATCTCTACCCTGACTAGGCCCAGCCTCATCTACACCACCATCTCTATCCTGACTAGGCTCAGCCTCATCTACACCACCTACCCTGGCATGACTAGGCCCAGCCTCATCTACACCACCATCTCTAGCCTGACTAGGCCCAGCCTCATCTACACCACCATCTCTAGACTGACTAGGCCCAGCCTCATCTACACCACCATCTCTACCCTGACTAGGCTCACCCTTATCTACACCACCTACCCTGGCATGACTAGGCCCAGCCTCATCTACACCACCATCTCTAGCCTGACTAGGCCCAGCCTCATCTACACCACAATCTCTAGCCTGACTAGGCCCAGCCTCATCTACACCACCATCTCTAGCCTGACTAGGCTCAGCTTCATCTACACCACCTTCCCTGGCATGACTAGGCCCAGCCTCATCTACACCACCATCTCTAGCCTGACTAGGCCCAGCCTCATCATTTTTCAATTATCCTGTCTCCTTCCTTCACCCTGTCTCCCTCCTTTACCTTGTCTCCCTCCTTTACCCTGTCTCCCTCCTTTACCTTCTCTCCTTCCTTTACCCTGTCTCCCTCCTTTACCCTCTGTCCTTCCTTTACCTTCTCTCCTTCCTTTACCCTGTCTCCCTCCTTTACCTTCTCTCCTTCCTTTACCCTGTCTCCCTCCTTTACCTTCTCTCCTTCCTTTACCCTGTCTCCCTCCTTTACCCTCTGTCCTTCCTTTACCTTCTCTCCTTCCTTTACCCTCTGTCCTTCCTTTACCCTGTCTCCTTCCTTCACCCTGTCTCCCTCCTTTACCTTCTCTCCTTCCTTTACCCTGTCTCCCTCCTTTACCCTCTGTCCTTCCTTTACCCTGTCTCCCTCCTTTACCCTCTGTCCTTCCTTTACCCTGTCTCCCTCCTTTACCCTCTGTCCTTCCTTTACCTTCTCTCCTTCCTTTACCCTCTGTCCTTCCTTTACCCTGTCTCCCTCCTTTACCCTCTGTCCTTCCTTTACCTTCTCTCCTTCCTTTACCCTCTGTCCTTCCTTTACCCTGTCTCCTTCCTTCACCCTGTCTCCCTCCTTTACCTTCTCTCCTTCCTTTACCCTGTCTCCCTCCTTTACCCTCTGTCCTTCCTTTACCTTCTCTCCTTCCTTTACCCTCTGTGATTCCTTTACCCTGGCTCCTTCCTTCACCCTGTCTCCCTCCTTTACCTTCTCTCCTTCCTTTACCCTGTCTCCCTCCTTTACCCTCTGTCCTTCCTTTACCCTGTCTCCCTCCTTTACCCTCTGTCCTTCCTTTACCCTGTCTCCCTCCTTTACCCTCTGTCCTTCCTTTACCCTGTCTCCCTCCTTTACCCTCTGTCCTTCCTTTACCCTGTCTCCCTCCTTTACCCTCTGCCTTCCTTTACCCTGTCTCCCTCCTTTACCCTCTGTCCTTCCTTTATCCTGTCTCCCTCCTTTACCCTCTGTCCTTCCTTTACCTTCTCTCTTTCCTTTACCCTCTGTCCTTCCTTTACCTTCTCTCCTTCCTTTACCCTGTCTCCCTCCTTTACCCTCTGTCCTTCCTTTACCCTGTCTCCCTCCTTTACCCTCGGTCCTTCCTTCACCCTGTCTCCCTCCTTTACCCTGTCTCCCTCCTTTACCCTCTGTCCTTCCTTTCCCCTGTCTCCCTCCTTTACCCTCGGTCCTTCCTTCACCCTGTTTTCTTCCCTTTACCCTGTCTCCCTCCTTTACCTTCTCTCCTTCCTTTACCCTGTCTCCCTCCTTTACCCTGTCTCCCTCCTTTACCCTGTCTCCTTCCTTTACCCTGTCTCCCTCCTTTACCTTCTCTCCTTCCTTTACCCTGTCTCCTTCCTTTACCCTCTGTCCTTCCTTTACCCTGTCTCCTTCCTTTACCCTCTGTCCTTCCTTTACCCTGTCTCCTTCCTTTACCCTGTCTCCTTCCTTTACCCTGTCTCCTTCCTTTACCTTCTCTCCTTCCTTTACCCTGTCTCCCTCCTTTACCCTCTGTCATTCCTTTACCCTGTCTCCCTCCTTTACCTTCTCTCCTTCCTTTACCCTGTCTCCTTCCTTTACCCTCTGTCCTTCCTTTACCCTGTCTCCTTCCTGTACCCTGTCTCCTTCCTTTACCCTGTCTCCTTCCTTTACCTTCTCTCCTTCCTTTACCCTGTCTCCCTCCTTTACCCTCTGTCCTTCCTTTACCCTGTCTCCCTCCTTTACCCTCTGTCCTTCCTTCACCCTGTCTCCCTCCTTTTCCCTGTCTCCTTCCTTTACCCTCTGTCCTTCCTATACCTTGTCTCCTTTCTTTACCCTGTCTCCCTCCTTTACCCTCTGTCCTTCCTTTACCCTGTCTCCCTCCTTTACCCTCTGTCCTTCCTTCACCCTGTCTCCCTCCTTCGCCCTGTCTCCCTCCTTTACCCTGTCTCCTTCCTTTACCCTGTCTCCCTCCTTTACCCTGTCTCCCTCCTTAACCCTGTCTCCTTCCTTTACCCTGTCTCCCTCCTTTACCTTCTCTCCCTCCTTTACCCTGTCTCCCTCCTTTACCCTGTCTCCCTCCTTTACCCTCTGTCCTTCCTTTACCTTCTGTCCTCCTTTACCCTGTCTCTCTCCTTTACCCTCTGTCCTTCCTTTACCTTCTCTCCTCCTTTACCCTCTGTCCTTCCTTCACCCTGTCTCCCTCCTTTACCCTGTCTCCCTCCTTTACCCTGACTCCTTTCTTTATCCTGTCTCCCTCCTTTACCCTCTGTCCTTCCTTCACCCTGTCTCCTTCCTTTACCCTGACTCCTTTCTTTATCCTGTCTCCTTTCTTTACCCTGTCTCCTTCCTTTACCTTCTCTCCTTCCTTTACCCTGGCTCCTACCTTTATCCTGTCTCCTTTCTTTACCCTGTCTCCTTTCTTTACCCTGACTCCTTTCTTTACCCTGTCTCCCTCCTTTACCCTGTCTCCCTCCTTTACCTTGTCTCCTTCCTTCACACTGTCTCCCTCCTTCACCCTGTCTCCTTATTTTACCCTGTCTCCTTCCCTTTCTCTTCTTTTCCCTCCTTAACAACATTCTGTGGCTCCACTTAAGAGCATGACTGAAAAAAGGGAAGTATTCCTACTCTCGTTTTGTCACATGGGGATGACTCTCCAAATGTTACCACTATCACCACATGCAATTATTGAATTTGTATTTATTATGGTCCAGCAAATTTAAGGCAATTATACATTCTTTTTTTCATGGCAATACATCATAACAGATTTCACAACATATTAAGTGTGTACCCTCAGGCCTCTACTCTACTAACAAATATCTATAACACAAAATCCATGTGTACACGTGTGTATAGTGCGTATGTTATCGTGTGTTTGTATGCATGTGTCTATGTTTGCGTTGCTTCACAGTCCCCGCTGTTCCATGAGGTGTATTTGTATCTGTTTTTAAATAAAATGTTACTGCTGGGATGAGTTACTTGATGTGGAATAGAGTTCCATGTAGTCATGGCTCTATGTAGTACTGTGCAGGGTCTGTTCTGGACTTGGGGACTGTGAAGAGACCACTGGTGGTATGTCTTGTGAGGGTATGCATGGATGCCCGAGCTGTGTGCCAGTAGTTCAAACAGACAGCTTGGTGCATTCAACATGTCAATACCTCTCATAAGTACAAGTAGTGATGAAGTCAATCTCTCCTCCACTTTGAGCCAGTAGAGATTGACATGCATATTATTCATGTTAGCTTTCTTTGTACATCCAAGGACCAGTCGTGCTGTCCTGTTCTGGGCCAATTGCAATTGCAGTCCCTCTTTGTGGCACCTGACCACACGACTAAACAGTAGTCCAGGTGTGACAAAACTAGGGCCTGCCTTGTTGATCGTGCTGTTAAGAATGCAGAGCAGTGCTTTATTATAGACAGACTTCTCCCCATCCTAGCTACTGTTCCAAGCAGTTTAGTCTCCTCAACTTGCTCAATTTCCACATGTTTTATTACAATATTTAGTTGAGGTTTAGGGTTTAGTGAATTATTTGTCCGAAATACAATGCTTTTAGTTTTGAAATATTTAGGACCAACTTATTCCATGCCACCCATTCTGAAACGAACTGCAGCGCTTTGTTATGTGTTGCTGTCATTTCAGTCGCTGTGGTAGCTGACGTGTATAGCGTTGAGTCATCCGCATACATAGACACACTGGCTTTACTCAAAGCATGTCGTTAGTAAAGATTGAAAAGATTGAAAAGGGGCCTAGACAGCTGCCCTGGGGAATTCCTGATTCTACCTGGATTTAGTTGGAGAGGCTTCCATTAAAGAACACCCTCTGGTAGCTCTTTATCCACAATATAGCAGTGGGCGTAAAGCCATAACACATACATTTTTCCAGCAACAGACTATGATCGATAATTTCAAAAGCAGCACTGAAGTCTAACAAAACAGCCCCCCACAAACGTTTTATCAGTTTCTCTCAGCCAATCATCAGTAATATGTGTAAGTGCTGTGCTTGTTGAATATCCTTCGCCATAAGCGTGCTGAAAGTCTGTTGTCAATTTGTTTACTTTAAAAAAGCATTGTATCTGGTCAAACACCATTTTTTCCAAAGGTTTACTAAGGGTTGGTAACAGGCTGTTTGGTCGGCTATTTGAGACAGTTAAGGGGGCTTTACTATTCTTAGGTAGCATTTCTCTACACCTGCAATAACATCTGCTAAATATGTGTATGTGACCAATAAAAATGTATTTGATTTTTGAATAACTTTTGCTTCGCTCCATGCCTGAGGGCACACACTTTCTAGTAGACTTAAATTTAACATATAGCAAATAGGAGTGGCAATATGGTCCCCTGTTATCCTCAGTAATGTTCCATCCACGTTGTCAGATGCCAGTGGCTTGTCATTGTTCATAGACAACAATCATTTTTTCACCTCTTCCACACTTACTTTACGCAATTCAAAATTACAATGCTTGTCTTTCACAGTTTGGTCATATATACTTGGATGTGTAGTGTCAGTGTTTGTTGCTAGCATGTCATGCCTACGTTTGCTAATCTTGCCAATTAAAAAATCATTAAAGTAGTTATTAGTGGGTTTTGTGATGAATGAGCCATCAGATTCAATTAATGATTTAGCCCAAAATTTAATTTAAGGTGCTTTTTACTATCATTCTTTGTCATTTATCTTTGTTTCATAGTGTAGGTTATTATTTTTATTCAGTTTATTCACATGATTTCTCAATTTGCACTATTAGCACTATGATTGCTAATCGAATGTACAGCTAATCCCTCTCAACCATACCATTTTTAAATTCCTCATCAATCCGTAGGGATTTAACAGTTTTTACAGTCATTTTCTTAATAGGTGCATCCTTATTAGTAACTGGGATTAGTAATGTGTCAAGTGCAGCGTCTGGTTGTTCGTCATTACACACCAAGGACCAACAAACATTCTTCACGTCAACAACATAGGAATCACTACAAAACTTTCTCTGTGCCCTCGTATACACAAGCCTTTGGAACTTTGGTTTTCCTAGGTATGGCTACTATATTGTGATCACTACATCCGATGGATTTGGATACAGCTTTCAAACAAATATCTGCAGCATTAGTAAAGATCTGATCAATGCATGCTGATGATATCATTCCTGTGCTGTTTGTAACTACCCTGGTAGCTTGATTGATAACCTGAACCGGGTTGCAATTACTAGTTACAGTTTGAAGCTCTCTCTTGTGTGGGCAGCCTGATGAAAGCCAGTCAATATTTTAAATCACCCAGAAAATATACCTCTCTATTGATATCACATACATTATCAAGCATTTCACACGTTATTCAGATACTGACTGTTAACACTTGTAGGTCTATAGCAGCTTCCCACCAGAATGGGCTTTAAGTGAGGCAGATGAACCTGTAGCCATATTACTTTAACATTATTTAACATGAGATCCTCTCTAAGCTTTACAGGAATGTGGTTCTAAACATAAGCAGCCACACCTTCACCACTGGCACTTCAGTTACAAGATTGAAAATGACCTAGGATGATTTCACTTTAAATCTTGTTGTCTTAATCAGGGCATTTCACTCCATGATTCACTGTAATATTCTCATCAAGTTGGAACGAGCTCCCCTCTGATAAATTGCCCATCAATACCAGACAGTGGGTGGTGTGGTGTGTGTGTGTGTGTGTGTGTGTGTGTGTGTGTGTGTGTGTGTGTGTGTGTGTGTGCTTGCATGTGTGTGTTTGTGTGTATGTGTGGTGTAACACAACTCCACACTAACGTCCCATTTAATTCTAATAATTCCAACATATCGTTGATGACAGATCTTCTCCCTCATCTTCTCCCATCTCCCGTCTCTTAATCAGTCTCCCCTCTGAGCCCCAGTCTCGCACCAGTCTCTTGTGCAGTATTTAAATTCCTCGTTGACTCTGTTAGAGCGGGGAAGAGACTGTCCCCCATTGTTTTGCACTGAACAAACGCGGGAGCTGATCATGTTAAGTGCGGCCATGATGGATGAGGAGAGAGGGAACCTAATATCCTCGCCCCATGCCATCGTTTAGCAGAGATATGATTAGAGAGAGAGAGAGTGAGAATGACTGATAGAGAGAAGACTGTCTATTGTTTCTAACTCTGTGTAATTGAGGAGTTTAGCAGTGTGAAAAAAAGACTGACTCAAGCGTTAGACATGATAGGAAATTTTGTTGACTTTTTTCAAACTCTGTCTTCCTTCCCGGTGGTAATTAAGGAACTTGGCGGTGACTCAGTGAGTCCTACTGGGAGTACTGCTATTAACTGTTGACTGATGGTTGGACATGTAGATGGAGTGTCTATTGAAAATGATTTAAGGGTGAGCTGGTTTTGTGTGTGTGTGTGTGTGTGTGTGTGTGAGCGTGCCTGCGTGTGTGTGTGTGTGTGTGTGTGTGTGTGTGTGTGCGTGCCTGCGTGTGTGTGTGTGTATTTGTATTCACACATGTTTGAGGTCAATGCAGAATGACAATTTATACTTATATTAAGCCTGATGGAGTGAGAGTCAGGAACCACTCCGGTTGGTTTCACACCACTCCGGTTGGTTTCACACCACTCCAGGCAACACTCATTGAGGCAATTACATGTCTTTCCACTCAGAGGTCAGGAGTTAAAGACATAAAGGTGTAAGGGTATCCTATTGTAGTTACACATACATGGTTATTGGGAGTCAGGGCTACATGATATTTGTGTGTACAACTTTCCCATTTGGCACCTTGGTGTGAGAAGCATACCCTCGAATTGATGCATGGAAATGTATGATTTTACTGACCCCTTGTGGCAAATGCAGGGAACTTTAGAATGAAAGAGTAACATAATAAGAATAGTGGTGTTGAGACAGACATTGTATTGTAAACACAGACCTCTCTCTCACATACATTCATGCACATACACACACACTTTCCTTAAACCCACCCCCCTAAAAACAACAAAAATATTACTCTCCCATGAGACCAACCCATTGGCCTGAAGATGGACCAGCCCACTTCCCTATGGCCATTTGTGCAGACAGTCTGGGGGTGTGGCATGGAAGACCGGGATGAGAGCAAGGTCAAGTGTGAGGTCAGAAAGGATGATTGGTGCTTAAGGCAAAGTACATAACTGTGTTTGTCTGATGTCATTGTCAAGCGAGTTTTGTCATGCAGAGCAAAGTATATGCATTAAATATCACACACACACACACACACACACACACACACACACACACACACACACACACACACACACACACACAGGCTGGCATGGGGCATAAATCAAACAAATGGCATCACAGCCTTAAAAGGGCAACATTCCAACAGATATACCACTCTCCCACACAGCAAAGCCACACTCACAGCATAATTAATTGCAACAAATTACCTATCCCCTTCCCTGTCTCACCGCCCCGTTGCTCTCTCTCTCTCACACACACTCACACGCATGCATGCTAACGCACACACACAGGCACGCAGACACACACACACACAACCTCCCCTCTCAGCACACACACCCCACACACACACCCTCCACCACCCATAAGTGCTTTAATGTGGCTTATTGCCGTGGTAGCGCCAGGTCCCGGGTCCCATTGGCCATGGAAATATTCCATTGACGGATGTTCTGCTGTCTTCAGGCGGATTCTACCCTCCCCGGACAGACCCAGCTGTCACTAGGAGATGATAACATTAACATGGTGTGTGTGTGAATGTGTGTTTGTGTGTGTGTACGTGTGTACGTGTACGGGCTTGTCTTTGTGTGTGTGTGTGTAGTACGGGAATGTTCGGCGATGACTAATGCCCGTCATCAGCGAACGAGGCCGGTGACAAATCGAACGGCAGCCCTGGCACGCCGTAATAAAAAATAAGATGGATGGCCCGGCTCAGGCTAGGGCCCACGTTAATGCGATTTCCACCACTCTCTGTGGCTCCCAATTAAGAGATGGGGGAGGGAGGGAGGGAGGGAGGGAGGGGAGAGGGGGAGGGGAGGGGAGGGGAGAGGGAGGGAGATAAAGAGGGTACAGCAAAAGAAAGACAGAGGGGAGGAGGGAGTGATGGATAAAGAGAGAGACTGTAGATGAGGGTGAGAACGAGGGAAATGCGGAGAAAGAGATACAAAATTACACAAGCTTCACTAATTGTTATCTGTAGCGCCAAAGGCAACTCTCTCTCTCTCTCTCTCTCTCTCTCTCTCATTCCCTCCATCTCTCCTCTCTTTTGTTCTCCCTCTCTCTCTTCCCTCTTTCTGCCCAAGGGCTAAATTATATGGTGCACCAGATGAAGCCTAGTTAAATTAGTTGATAGTGATGAACACAGCCCACTCTCTCACCAACTGACTGATGAACACAGCCCACTCTCTCACCAACTGACTGATGAACACAGCCCACTCTCTCACCAACTGACTGATGAACACAGCCCACTCTCTCACTAACTGACTGATGAACACAGCCCACTCTCTCACCAACTGACTGATGAACACAGCCCACTCTCTCACCAACTGACTGATGAACACAGCCCACTCTCTCACCAACTAACTGATGAACACAGCCCACTCTCTCACCAACTGGCTGATGAACACAGCCCACTCTCTCACCAACTAACTGATGAACACAGCCCACTCTCTCACCAACTGGCTGATGAACACACACACAGATGGGAGAGAACAGTGACAGATCACAGTCTGTAAAGTTCTGGCACACCGGCTGATAGATACAAACAGAGTGGAAGATGGCTGTATTATGCAGAAAAGGCATTCACAATCTATTTTATGGGTGCAAAAATGACGGTATGGGCACCTACCTGTTGGCAAGAGGAGATGTGTGTATATCGGACAAGAAAACCAAATGTAATTACTAGTAGACAAGCTACAGCACCTCACAAACGTGTCCAGTGATACCTGCAGATTCCTCGTCTGGTAAACATCGGCTTCCTAAATCAGTTTTGTTCAAGTTCTTCTTCCAACCCAGCAGAAACACACCTGATTCATCTAATCAACCAATAATCAAGCCCTTGATTAATGGAAACAGGTGGAACTGGAACTGGCTGGAACAAAAGCCTGTACACACAGGACTGAAAAGCCGTCCCCTCCTAAATCACCACTTAAGAACAGTGGTGTCAGGGAAACAGCCTGTGGCCCCGGACCTTCCAGATGAGCTATGTCTCTGTCCAGACAGAAGGTAAACTGTCCTTCTGTCCAAGGGCCCCAGCTGCTGTGTGTGTGTGTGTGTGTGTGTGTGTGTGTGTGTGTGTGTGTGTGTGTGTGTGTGTGCACACCCCAATGACCCCAGCTGCTGTCTCGCACTAAGAGGATCAGTCCTAGACAGATTGCATTGTGGGAAAAAGAGGGCATATCCCATCCGTCGTTCATACCCAAGGGCCGCTTTTTTGTCACTCTATCAGTGTGAACTCTTAAACCCCTTCTGCAGCCAGAACACTGCGGAGGCTGGGCTATATGTCTCTCACCATTATATCGACCTAAGGAGAGGGTGAAATGACAATGAAATATAGCTCCCTCTCAACCAGGAAAAAGTGTACAGCCTAAAGAGGACGGGCTAAGTCTCCTCGGACCCTAAGACGGGCCACGTTCCAAATCAGAGACAGATAGATGCGTACTAGTCTTGGACACTCTTTTTCAGTCTTTCCTCACATCCTATCTCCTTGCCTCCTGCTCAACTGTATTGGAGAAGACAGTTCAAGGTCCCTCCCCTCAGACTTTCTTCTCCAATGCGCTTGAAGCAGATGAGACGAGAGGATGCAAGGAATCAAGGAAAGACAAATTGAGAAAGAGCCTACTGCAATGCAGGTAAAACTAAAAAGAAATGTAGCTCAAATAAGTAATAAGTGAACTCCTGAGAGAGATGGACAGATATTGCTCTGAAGGTGCGTCTCCAACGAGGAGAAATTATTAGAACACTTCTGAGCTGGTCCCAAATCGAGGCCAAGGCCTCCACGTCGTTAACTTGTCACCTGGATGGAGCACCGGAATATGACTTGAAGTTATTGCAGTAGGGAGCTCGTGCCCACACACACACACACACACACACACACACACACACACACACACACACACACACACACCTATCCATCCCCCTCCAAACACACACACCTATCAATCCCCCCACCCCCCGCCCACACACTCACACACACACACACACACACACACACACACACACACGCACATCCATCCCCCTCCAAACACACACACCTATCAATCCCCCCACCCCCCGCCCACACACTCACACACACACACACACACACACACACACACACACACACACACACACACCTATCCATCCCCCTCCAAACACACACACCTATCAATCCCCCCACCCCCCGCCCACACACTCACACACACGCACCTATCCATCCCCCAACCCCCTGCCCACACATCACGGTGATGATGATCTAAGAATTACTGTACATGGATCAACGGTGGATCGATTCTGTGGACAAAGTCATTATTGCAGAGGCAGAGTTCAATGCCTCCCTCAGGTCTCGGAGATGGAAGCTAACCCCTTGTATTTGTCATCCTGGCAATGATATAAGCTGTGTGTATCCAAGCACAACAAGCTGCCTGGTTATATTTTGCTGGTTCCTCTTATTTCCACTGCTACCTAATCCACCTTTATTGACTTGAGAAGCTGATGGTATTGATGCAGATCTGAGGAGCCACAGAGTAAAATGTCACACTTTGGTATTATGGAGTTAATATGACTACTGGGCCCAATACAGGAAGGTGTGTGTGAGCGACGACCCTGTTACGTGTGTGTGTGTGCGTGCGTGCGTGAGTGCGTGCGTGCGTGTGTGCGTGTGTCTACATTCACACGTGAATGATGACCCTGTTAAAGCTAGTGTGCGTGTACATCAGTCACAGACAGTGAGAGTGGACTCTTACTCTTACCCAGCAGTAGAGAGATCACATGGATCAGAGAGATCACAGACAAGCAGAGTTAGGATGGATTCTCTAGGCCAGGAGGAATTAGCCAGGAAATGAAAGCTGGTCGTCAAAAGGCCAAAGCCATGATAGAGAGAGAGGATGAGAGATGGGAGAGAGAGAGAGTGTCACGTTCGTTATAACGATCGGACCAAGGCGCAGCGTGTTATGCGTACATTATTTTATTTTAACTGAATGAACACTGACCAAACTAACAAAATAACAAAATGAAACGTGAAGCTATACAAACGAGTGCAGACAGGCAACTACACATAGACAAGATCCCACAACAGAAAGTGGGAAACAGGGCTGCCTAAATATGATCCCCAATCAGAGACAACGATAAACAGCTGTCTCTGATTGGGAACCATATCAGGCCAACATAGAAATACAAAACCCCTAGACCGACAACAACCCTAGACATACAAAACCCTAGACATACAAAACCCTAGACATACAACACTAGAGTACCCACTCTAACCAGGGCGTGACAGAGAGAGAGAGGTCTGAGGTCATCTGCCTTTGGCCTTAAGAGCAGGAACCCAGACTTCATCAAATACTGTACATTGGAAAAAAATCTAACAGACAACCAAAGAACATTTCCTGACAAATGGTTTGATGAAGAATGCAAAACCTAAGAAGAAACCTATCCAACTGAAGACACTACTCTTCACTATGGTGAATCACTAAAACAATACAGAAATACACTACGGGAAAAGAAGAACCAGCACGTCAGAAATCAGCTCAAGGGAAATTGAAGAATCCATAGAATCTAACTGGGAAATTTCTGGGAAAATTGGAAATTGGAACACACTAAACACACAACAACATGAAGAGCTGCCTATCCAAAACGGAGCTGTATGGATAAACCACTTCTCCAATCTTTTGTCTCTATAAAAAAAATACAAAAAATCCAATTGGCTATACTTAAACTCTTTAACATCATCCTCAGCTCTGGCATCTTCCCTAGTATTTGGAACCAAGGACTGATCACCCCAATCCACAAAAGTGGAAACAAATTTGACCTCGATAACTACTGTGGGATATGCGTCAACAGCAACCTTGGGAAAATCCTTATTATCATTAACAGCAGACTCCGACATTTCCTCCGTGAAAACCACGTGCTGAGCAAATGTAAATTTGGCTTTTTACCAAATTACCGTATGACAGACCACGTATTCATCCTGCACACCCTAATTGACAAACAAACCTAAACAAAGGCAAAGTCTTCTCATGCTTGGCTTATTTCAAAAAAGCTTTTGACTAAATTTGGCATGATTGATGGAAAGCGGTGTTGGGGGAAAAACATACATTATAAAATCCATGTACACAAACAGCAAGTGTGTGGTTATAATTGGCAAAAAACACATTTTTTTTCAATAGGGTGAGACAGGGATGCAGCTTGAGCCCCCACCCTCTTCAACATATATATCGAATTGGCGAAGGCACCCGGCCTCACCCAACTAGAATCTGAAGTCAAATGTCTACTTTTTGCTGATGATCTGGTGCTTCAGTCCCCAACCAAGGAGGGCCTACAGCAGCACCTAGAGCACAGATTCTGTCAGACCTGGGCCCTGACAGTAAATCTCAGTCAGACAAAAATAATGGTGTTCCAGAAAATATCCAGTTGCCAGGACCACAAATTCAAATTCCATCTAGACACCGTTGCCCCAGAGCACACAAAAAACTATACATACCTCGAGCTACAGGTAACTTCCACAAAGCTGTGAACGAGCTGAGAGACAAGGCAAAAAGGGCCTTCTACACCATCAAAAGGAACATACAATTCAACACACCAATTAGGATCTGGCTTAATATACTTGAATCAGTTAGAGAACCCAATGCCCTTTATGGTTGTGACGTCTGGGGTCCGCTCACCAACCAATAATTCACAAAATGGGACAAACACGAAAACTATCCTCCGTGTACAATGTAAAACACCAAATAATGCATGCAGAGCAGAATCAGGTCAATACCCGCTAATTATCAAAATCCAGAAAATAACTGTTCAATTCTACAACCACCTAAAGGGAAGCGATTACCAAGTCTTCTTTAACAAAGCCATCACCTACAGAGAGATGAACCTGGAGAAGAGTCCCCTTATCAAGCTTGTCCTGTGTTCACAAACACAAACACACCCCACAGAGCCCCAGGACAGCAACACAGTTATACCAAATCATGAGAAAACAAGAAAATTATTACTTGACACATTGGAAAGAATTAACAAAAAAACTGTGCAAACTAGAATGCTATTTGGCCCTAAACAGAATACATGACCACTGTGACTGACCCAAAATGTAGGAAAGCTTTGCATAGACTCAGTGAGCATAGTCTTGTTATTGAGAGAGGCTGCCGAAGGCAGACCTGGCTCTCAAGAGAAGACAGGCTGTTCGCACATTGCCCACAGATTGAGGTGGAAACTGAGCTGCACAGCAGTGCCATCACAGCAGTAACATTTGTGACCTTTTGCCACAAAAAAGGGCAACAAGTAAATAAAAAACACCATTGTAAATTACAACCCATATTTATGTTTATTTATTTTCCCTTTTGTACTTTAACTATTTGCACATCGTTATAACACTGTACAGTATATAGACATATGACATTCAACATTATTTTGGAACTTTTGTAAGTGTAAGGTTTACTGTTCATTTTGATTGTTTATTTCACTTTTGTTTATTAGCTATTTCACTTGCTTTGGCAATGTTAACACGTTTCCCATGACAATAACGCCCTTTGAATTGACTTAAGAGAGAGAGAGAGAGAGAGAGAGAGAGAGAGACAGAGAGACAGAGAGAGAGAGAGAGAGAGAGATGGGAGAGGTGGGAGAGGTGGAAGAGAGAGAAATAAGGGATAGCGAGGGAGAAAAAGCGGAGAGAAAATGAAAGACATTCTGCACACTAACAATGCAGTACCTGTGAGCAAGACCATTAGAGTGCTTTCCTCTTCTCTCCTCTTTCCTCCCTCCATCCCTCCATCCTCAGTGGCTCTGACCTGCCATTATTTATACAGCCAGCCAGCAGGGCCCAAGTGGAAGGTTGGCCCGGGGCCTGAGCCCCCATCAATCACCTCTCTCTCTCTGCTGGGCGGAGGGTTGGAGGGAGAGAAGGCCAGGGTCAGCACCACTCGCCATCTACTGATGAGAGACTATTTATAGATCACATCATGGACAGGACGAGGTAGGGGTAGAGGGAGGGGGGGGAGGGATAGAGGGGGGGTAGGGGAGGAGGAGAAAGAGAGGAGGTAAGGAGGAGTGGTGTGGGAGGAGGAGAAGGATAGGAGGTAAGGAGGGAGGGGGGAGGAGGAGGAGGAGAGGAGAGGAGGTAGGGAGGAGGGGTGTGGGAGGAGGTGAAGGATAAGAGGTAAGGAGGGAGGGGGGAGGAGGAGAGGAGGTAGGGAGGAGGGGTGTGGGAGGAGGTGAAGGATAAGAGGTAAGGAGGGAGGGGGGAGGAGGAGAGGAGGTAGGGAGGAGGGGTGTGGGAGGAGGTGAAGGATAAGAGGTAAGGAGGGAGGGGGGAGGAGGAGAGGAGGTAGGGAGGAGGGGTGTGGGAGGAGGTGAAGGATAAGAGGTAAGGAGGGATGGGGGAGGAGGAGAGGAGGTAGGGAGGAGGGGTGTGGGAGGAAGTGAAAGATAGGAGGTAAGGAAGGAGGGGGGAGATGAGCTGGGGGGGGTCGCTTTCCAGTCATTGGTGTGTCTGTGTGTTTTGCGGTTGATGTGAGAACAATACAAGATTTCAAGATTGAATTGCAACGCTACAATCGCGTAGCATGGGCATGACGAATACAAAAGTGTTGTTTTCAAAAGGTAAAATGTACTGGGGCACATCGTATCAATAGTCAACTAATGATTGGACTAATATCAAATGTATAATGGGTACCATTGACTAAAGGGTACTATTGTGCTAATGATCGTGCAGTGTAGTGGTTATTAAGCCTCTTGCTGCATTGGCATAATTGTCCTGTATGATACACATTTAACAGTAGAGGGAGCTAACTACCCACAGATGGAAAACTCAAGCAAAATGAGATTCGTCAACAGTTTGAGAGACTGATATCAAAGTCACAATACAACGTAAGAAAGTGTAAATGATAGTCAAGTCACAGAGAAGAAAAACGAAACGATCAAAACACAGACAACATCTAGGATACCAAAATCTCACAGCACAGCAGTTAAGTTTAAGATCACCTCTGGCCCGTTCTGTCACTGTCCTGCTGCCAAACTTACTGTTGTGACAGAATGATAATGACTACTGGTTATAGAGGTTGTATAGGCTCTCCTGGCCAAACTGGCTACAGCCATAGGATCTTCATTTGACCAGTATCTCGCAGCAGGAAAATAATCCTGCAGCAACAGGACATCTGAATGATTGTGTGAATTATAATGAATGGACATTTTTTTCGTAGGGGTCGATACATTTTTGCAAATCAGGTCTGACATATTTAAGTGGAATTTACAAAGTTCAGAAGCCTTTTGAAACCTTGAATACACTACAACGATTGCATTTCCTGCTGCGTGGGAAATGTCTTGCAACCACTGGGTGATCGATTTAAGATCCTTCATCTGTATGTACCGGAAGACCACAAGATTACTGGTTGTCTTTCTCTCCGTGTCCTCCTTAAGCACAACTGTTGGTTTTATGGTTTTCTGACACAATATACAAACACCTCTGGAGTCAAAAATAGACTATGGCGCTATCCCTATTTCTTAAGCTTCTTTTTTTGGTGTGAAAATGAACACAAGTGTGTTTTATCAATAACCAAAGTTTACTTTGCGATTTTCAGGAAATGTAGAGCATTACAAAGACATTTAATGAGATCAAGCAGATCCCAATGCACAGTTTGTAATAGACTAATGTCACATCCTGACTATAGAAAACCTGTATTTTCTATGGTAGAGTAGGTCAGGGCGTGACTAGGGGTTTTTGTTGTAGTTTGTATTTTCTATGTGGGGTTCTAGGTTTGATTTTCTATGTTGGTGATTTGTATGATTCCCAATTAGAGGCAGCTGGTTATCGTTGTCTCTAATTGGGGATCATACTTAAGTAGCATTTTTTCCACCTGTGAGTTATGGGATATTGTGTGTGTTTGAGCACTACGTTTGTAATTTTGTTTCCAGTGTCACTTTGTAATTAAAGATGTGGAACTATACTCACGTTGCGCCTTGGTCTGCTCCTTTAGAAGAACGTGACAACTAATAAGGATTGGGTTATACAGGAGGGTCTAAAATTGTGGTAAAATGAATAAGCTACTTTTGCCAATATATAGTGCATTCAGAAAGTATTCACACCTCTTGACTTTCTCCACATTTTGTTGTGTTACAGCCTGAATTTAAAATGGATTCAATTGAGATGTGTCACCGGCCTACACAGAACACCCCATAATGTCAATGTGGAATTATGTTTTTACAATTGTTTACATATTAACTAAAAATTAAAAGCTGAAAGGTCTTGAGTCAATAAGTATTCAACCCCTTTGTTATGGGAACCATAAATTAGTTCAGGAGTAAAAAAAAATCCTTAACAAGTCACATAAGTTGCATGGAATCACTCCCCATGCCATCATCGTGTTTAACATGGCTTTTGAATGACTACCACATCTCTGTATCTCACACATACAATTATCTGTTAGGTCCCGCAGGTGAGCAGTGAATTTCAAACACAGATTCAACCACAAATACCAGGGAGGTTTTCCAATTCCTCGCAAAGAAGGGCACCTATTGGTAGATGGGTAAAAAAAAGCAGACATTAAATATCCCTTGAGAGCATGGTGAAGTTGTTCATTACACTTTGGATGGTGTATCAATACACCCAGTCAAAGATACAAGCATCCATTATTAATTAAGTTGCCGGAGAGGAAGGAAACCACTCAGGGATTTCCCCATAGTGACTTTAAGACAATTACAGAGTTTAATAGCTGTGATAGGAAAACTAAGGATGGATCAACAACATTGTAGTTACTCCACAATATTAACCTAAAAGCCAGAGTGAAAAGAAGTAAGCCTGGTAGAATAAACATATTTAAAAACATGCATCTGGTTTGCAATAAGGAACTAAAGTAAAACTGCAAAAAAATGTGGCAAAGAAATTAATTTCATGTCCTGAATACAAAGTATTACATTTGGGGCAAATCCAACACAACATATTACCTAGGACCACTCTTAATATTTTCAAGCATGGTGGTGGCTGCATCCTGTTATGGGTATGCTTGTCATCAGCAAGGACTATGGAATGCTTTAGCATAAAAATAAATGGAACAAAGCTAAGAACAGACACTGGGAGTCAAATTCACCTTTCAGCAGGAAAATAACCTAAAACACAAGGCCAAATATACACTGGAGTTGCTTACCAAGAAGATGATAAGTTACAGTTACAGTGGCCGAGTTACAGTTTTGACTTAAATTGGCTTGAAAATCTATGACAATGCTTGAAAATGGTTATCTAGCAATGATCAACAACCATTTTGACAGAGCTTGAAGGATTTTAAAAAGAATAATATGCAAATATTGTACAATCCAGGTGTGCAAAGCTCTTAGAGATTTACCCAGAAAGACTCACAGCTGTAATTGCTGCCGAAGGTGATTCTAACATGCAGTGACTCAGGGGGTTGAATACTTATCTGATCAAGATATATGAGTGTTTTAATTTCTATATTTTTGCGGGGGCAAATGTTAGAATTCTTCTTCCACTTTGACATTGGAATATTTTGTGTACATCATTGACAAAAAAATACAATTAAATCCATTTTAAATCTCACTTTGTAACACAACGAAATGGGGAAAAAGTCAAGGGTTGTGAATACTTTCTGAAGGCTTTGTTATTGTACTCTAACTCCCTTCAACAATGAGACGGTGACTTTTATTAGATTACATCTGTAGGGGTACGTCTGCATTTTGTCTGTATATTCAGGGCAAAAGTGCAACGAGCAAATGTTAAAGGTCTCTCCAGTTTAGGTCGTTCCCTCTGATGTTACCCTGTGCCCCCTACCCTCACCCCTCACCCCCCTCACCCTGGGCAGTAAGAGCACAGTAACATGAGGCCAGGGTGCCATGTCCTAACGATCCAGCCTAGAGAGCAGAGGTGTTGTCATGACACACACCCACACACACAACCCAGTCCCTAACCTTATCCAAACACGACCCCCCCCCCCCCCCCCCCCCTAGGATTTGACGGACAGCGCGGCAGATAGGGGTGGGTCTTTGATGGATAAGAACCCCATCCTGCCCCCCACCTCACCCTCCCACCACTCCAACGACAGCTCCTGTCAGGGTGTCCAGTGAGAACCAGTATCAAATGGATCAACCTCTTTCCCACCCCTTTCGCCCCTCCTCTTCCCTCTAAAGGGGAACTGTCACTGACTGACACTGTGGCAGACTGTCACATAGCAGTCAGGTGCTTTCAACACACTGATAATGTGCCATGTGGAATTTGCCCCCCCTCTGAATGTTATCCTAACTGTAAAGGACAGAGAGAGATGGAGAGAGAGCGAGAGGGAGAGATGGAGAAAATATTTTTGGCATAGTTGTGCTGAAAGTTGGTTCCATGTGTTTCCCCCAACTTCCTGACCTGACCTCCCTATTAACCGGATGCAGAGGCATCGTCTGATCCATGGGTTAATCAAAGCCGAACTACCACACACACACACACACACACACACACACACACACACACACACACACCACACCACACACAGTCTGCACTACTAGCTGATGTCGGAGGTTGTGTGGGATTGTGTTACATGCCTTGTCAGCGGTTGAAGAAATTCCCCTTGAGTAGAACGCATGTTAATGTTTTTTGTCGTGAATCTTGTTCTAGAGGCAGCTCTGCGGAGTGGTCAATAGCTGGCATAGCCATAAAATCAGATTTTAAGCCTAAATCTGACCTCAACCCTAACCACACTGCTAACCCTAATGCCTAACCCTAACCTTGAACTGAGCAATTTCCTCTTAGATAAATGTCAACCTGCTCTTAAAACAGAGAGGCTAGACAGATGTCCACCAGTGGAGGCCGGTGGGAGGAGCTACAGGAGGATGGGCTCATTGTAATTGGCTGGAATAGAATGAATGGAACCGTATCAGACACATCAAACATATGGAAGGCACCTGTTTGACAACTTCCATTACAGCAATTACAATGAGACCATCCTCCTATAGCTCCTCCCAACAGCCTCCTCTGATGTCCACCTAATGATACAGAAGGGGTCATGAGGATTTTTAAAGCTCAACAGAGTTTAGAAAATCTATTGTTACATTACAATTACTAGATGAACATTTCAGTGGATGTTGGAACAAACAATAGGCAATCCATAGAGCCAGGGTGTCACAATGCCTGGAGTGGTGGGTGCAGAGTCAAATGCAGAGAGCAGAGGATACTGGGGTAACCGACTTTATTAGGATACCCAAAACGAATGCCCAAAACAACAGGCGAAAATCGACACAAAATTGTCTGACCCAACACAGGGCGCAAACGGACAGAAAAACACCACGCACAAGCTGACTAACAGAAATACAATCCTGCACAAAAACAAGCGGGCCTAACAGGCTTAAATAGACTGAATCAAGAAACAAAATAAGAGACAGGTGCAACCAATAAGACCAAACAAACAGAAAAGGAAAAAGGGATCGGTGGCGGCTAGTAGACCGGCGGCGACGACCGCCGAGCGCTGCCCGAACAGGCAGGGGAGCCACCTTCGGTGGGAGTCGTGACACAGGGGTTTATCTTGTCCTCCTGACCACATGACCTGACCAGGAAATACTTTGGGCCTAGGTATCACCTAAAATGTCATTCAATTCCATTTGGGTACTTGGGTAGAGACATTAAAGTGACTCTTTTCTGAGTTATTCACATGGTCAGGAAAATTTCAAGACCCTAAGCATCAACTAACACACCGGTGGAGACTTTTAAGGACTTGTAGGTGATGGGGGGGCATGAAGGGGCGAGAAGGAGATAGTAGCGTTGACTGAGGTTTGAAGAGCGACAAAAATGCCCCCCTGGAATGTGTCAATCTCTGAAGGTCTCGTGTTCCAATATGTCCAACAGCATATTGTTAAAAGCATTCCTTCCAGCCTGTTAGGGTTCTGTCCTTAGTGTCCTGCCACGCTAAAAGAAGACTTAATTTGTTAGTTTACCTCTAAAGAGGATGAACCGTGTCCTGACAACCAAACTCACTGATAACCTCTATTCTGAAGATAAAGGGAAGACATAGTCAAAGTACAAATAAGGTAACCGTTTTTGTGTTGTTATGACTTAGTGCTGGAAAATTCCATTGAGATTCCATGGGGATATGGGCCATGGTGATATGGACCATGGGGATATGGACCATGGGGATATGGACCATGGTGATATGGACCATGGGGATATGGACCATGGTGATATGGACCATGGTGATATGGACCATGGTGATATGGACCATGGGGATATGGGCCATGGTGATATGGACCATGGTGATATGGACCATGGTGATATGGACCATGGGGATATGGACCATGGTGATATGGACCATGGTGATATGGACCATGGTGATATGGACCATGGGGATATGGACCATGGTGATATGGACCATGGTGATATAGACCATGGTGATATAGACCATGGGGATATGGACCATGGTGATATGGACCATGGTGATATGGACCATGGGGATATGGACCATGGTGATATGGACCATGGTGATATAGACCATGGTGATATAGACCATGGTGATATGGACCATGGTGATATGGACCATGGGGATATGAACCATGATGATATGGACCATGGTGATATAGACCATGGTGATATGGACCATGGGGATATGGACCATGGTGATATGGACCATGGTGATATGGACCATGGTGATATGGACCATGGGGATATGAACCATGATGATATGGACCATGGTGATATAGACCATGGTGATATGGACCATGGGGATATGGACCATGGTGATATGGACCATGGTGATATGGACCATGGTGATATGGACCATGGGGATATGGACCATGGGGATATGGACCATGGGGATATAGACCATGGTGATATGGACCATGGGGATATGGACCATGGGGATATGGACCATGGGGATATGGACCATGTTGATATGGACCATGGTGATATGGACCCTGGTGATATAGACCATGGTGATATAGACCATGGTGATATGGACCATGGGGATATGGACCATGGGGATATGGACCATGGTGATATAGACCATGGTGATATGGACCATGGTGATATGGACCATGGTGATATGGACCATGGGGATATGGACCATGGGGATATGGACCATGGGGATATGGACCATGTTGATATGGACCATGGTGATATGGACCATGGTGATATAGACCATGGTGATATAGACCATGGTGATATGGACCATGGGGATATGGACCATGGGGATATGGACCATGGTGATATAGACCATGGTGATATGGACCATGGTGATATGGACCATGGTGATATGGACCATGGTGATATGGACCATGGGGATATGGACCATGGGGATATGGACCATGGTGATATAGACCATGGTGATATGGACCATGGTGATATGGACCATGGTGATATGGACCATGGTGATATGGACCATGGTGATATGGACCATGGGGATATAGACCATGGTGATATAGACCATGGTGATATGGACCATGGGGATATGGACCATGGGATATGGACCATGGTGATATAGACCATGGTGATATGGACCATGGTGATATGGACCATGGTGATATGGACCATGGTGATATGGACCATGGGGATATGGAGGACCATATTTGTAAAAGACATACCGACGACTATGGACTCCTCAAAACTTGACACAAACCTGGTTTTATAAAACTAGCCTCATCATCTCTTTTTATAGAAGATCCCTTCTCTACTTAACAACAAGCCTTGAATCACAGTACAGGCCCAGGGGTATTTTAATGGGGGACAGGAGTTCTAAGTTCTTAGATGCCTGGTGGTCTCTGAACTCTTGTGGTTGTCCCCTCCACCCAACCCTCCCACCCAAGCAGTGGTCGTGCTGTGAGACGGGGTCGTTCGGAGCCAGAGGTTAAACCGCACGACACGGTTGGGGCGAACAGGCCCTGCTTACACACCGCCTGATTGGTTCTCCAGGTTGTGAACGATAGAAGAGAGGGGGTGGCAGAGGAGAGAGGGAGAGGGGAGGGAGAAAGAGATACTCAGAGAGAGGAAAGACAGGGAAAGAGAGATTGGAGAGAGAGAGAAACGGAGAGGGCGAGAGAGGAGAAAAGTGAGATAGAGTAGGGAGGGGGGAAAGAGAGAAAGGGAGTGAGCGAAAAGAGAGAAAGAGAAAGAAAGGAGATAGGGAGAAAGAAAGAAAAATAGGGATAAATAGAACAATATACTTTGATGACCAAAATGTTGACAGCAGCGCCATACGGGTTGAAACAGAGCTTGATTCAAAACCTAGAGTTTTTCAATTTAAATGATTATACAAAATTCTTGCCACAAAGGGAATGGGATGTACATAGGGCATACACCCATCTCAACTCTGCATATTTTGCTACAAAGAGACAGAATCATTAGATCATTTATTCTGGTATTGCCCCTGTGTAGCTTGTTTCTGGTCACAGGTTCAGGAATGGCTGAAAAATCACATTTACCAAAAACGTACCTTACAAATAGCACCGTTGGGACATTTGAAAAGCCATAGTCAATCAATCAACAATATAACTTACAATCTGTAGATACTATGCGATTAGAAAGGTTCAGAATTGATGTGAAACATCACAGCACAGTTGAAAAATACATGGCACATAGAACCATTAAGAAGATGGTGGTTTACAGAGATAGGTGGGATGGAATGAGAGAAGCTGAGGGGACTGAAAACCCGATATACTATGTACACCATATATAATGTATACCGCATGTGTTTAAGTATTATCTATCCAGATGTAATGTATATCAAATACCTAGATTCTTGCCATGTAACTACTGTGGAAGAAAAAGTGCCATGTATGTCAAATGTGTGTAGAATGTAACAACACAGTAAAAAGCTCTACAAACAATGTTTATTTTTGGTCCTCTGAAATGGACAAACATTTTTATTAAAAGAGGGTGAGAGAGAGAGAGAGAGAGAGAGAGAGAGAGAGAGAGAGAGAGAGAGAGAGAGAGAGAGTTTGAGTTTTTATAAAACCTTTATTTTTTACTCAAATGTTAACATAAAATAATGACACACTGCCTTTTCAGAAATAAAACAACAAATGTAATTCCTAAACAAAAATAAATACATAACATATACATTCAACTTATTTCAGCAGCAAAAAATAATTTCCCCTCCTCTACAAAACAAAGCGCTCCTTCGTAGGCCCACTTCTCCTCAAATAATAGGAGATCTTTTACAGCTGAAAAGAACTCAAAATCTACTTTTATTCTTGCTTTCACTAAACCTTTAAAAACACATCTTACATCCTGCCCATATCCCGTTTCTATCTTATGTTTCCTACTCAGAAAAATTGACATCTTAGCTTGTCCCAAAACAAAATTTAACATTTGACATTTTCTTTTCTGTTGTTTACTATAATGAAACCCCAAAATAAAAACAGTGTTATTGAAAAACTCCCCTACAGCTTTAAACAAAGATTCCAGCATTTCGAATAGAGGTTTTATCCTCTCACACTCCATAAAACAGTGAAAAATGGTTTCTCTTATATTACAAAAAGGACATCCATCTCTAACATCTGAGTTAATAACAGATACAAAAGCATTAACTGCAATGATGCCATGTAAAACCCTCCATTGCATATCACCAGTACCCTTTTGTAACGGTGGTTTGTACAGTGCTCTCCATGCTGGCTTTACCTTGTCATCAATGCCCAATTTTACCCTCCATGGAGTATCTTTTCTATTTTTCAATTTATCTTTATTCAACACCTTGACACACCCTCTATACAATTCCTTCCCATTCACCTCATCCAAACCCACCTCCTCCAACCCTCTCAAATCCAGCAATAACGCCTTTCTTTCTGACTCTGGGATATTTGGTGTAATCCCTAGTTTTGGAAATGAGACGTCTTCATCTTGCACAATCTTCTTGTGGCTACTAAGCATACCCCATTCTTCCGCTGACAGAGCCTTCCTACAGCTCCCCAGCATTTGTCCGACAATCCTTTCCGACCTCATCCCCAAATGTTCTGCCATCCGTCTTCTATCCATTAAGGCGGGCCCAGCCATGGCCATTAACTGTCTTAAGGTGATGATTTTCCCCTTCACCAGAATCTTGGAGAAATGTGGAACAGCTGCAGTTGTACAGTCCAGTCTTGCCCCATACACCAGAGGTTCCTCCAACAGCCAATGCACTGACTCCGCTGAAGTTCTTCTGGACACCTTCATTACGCTCCACACTCTGAGAAGGCCTCTGTAAAACGGAGGTACTCCCTCCCTAGAAATCTGGCTACTATCAACCAGAAATAAAGCCTTCTTTAAACCTAATCCTCCAACCCGCTGTAATATAAGACCTGCCACCCCTCTCCACACCACATTTTCCGGTCCATAAAGCAACCTTTGAATAAACTGAAACCGGAAAGCAGCAGCCCTACTAGCAAGATGTACAAGACCTTGTCCCCCCTCCTCTTTTGACAAATACAAAACACTTTGTGGAACCCAGTGATATTTATCCCAAAAGAAATCCACAATAATTGCCTGTATCTTAGCCAGAAGGCCAGATGGTGGTTCTAAAACTGACAACCGATGCCACAGTGCAGATGCAATCACATTGTTAACTATAATAGTATGCCCCCTATATGACATACGAGATAGTAACCAACGCCATCTCCTCATCCTCCCTTCCACCATTTCAACCACCCCACTCCAATTTTTTTCCATAGTCCCCTCATCTCCTAGGTACACTCCAAGATACTTAAAACCTCCCTTACACCATTCTAGCCCCCCTGGCAAAGCCATGATCCCCCCAGACCATTCTCCAATCTGTAAAGCACAACTCTTTTCCCAATTTACCTTTGCAGAGGATATTCCCCTAAAACGATCAACCATTAGACTCAAACTATCCACCTCCGCTTGATTTTTCACTAGCACAACTACATCATCAGCATAGGCTGAAAGACGAATAGGAGGAATATCCTCTGAAAGGCACACCCCTGCAATACGACTTCTAATGCTATTTAGTAGTGGCTCTATAGCAATAGCATATAACATCCCTGACATAGAACATCCCTGCCTAATACCTCTACACACTTTAAAAGGAGCACTCAAACCACCGTTAACTTTCAATACACTTTCAATGTCACCATATATCACCTTTATCATGGCAATAAAACCAGAGGTGAACCCAAACGCTTCAAACGTGTGCCATAAATATTGATGTTCAACTCGGTCAAATGCCTTTTCCTGATCAATTGAAATTAGACCAGCATCCAACCCAATAGCCCTAGAGACGTCCAAAAAATCACGAATCAGAGAAATGTTATCCCCTATCTGCCTGCCAGGAACACAGTAGGACTGATCCGTATGTATGATTTGCCCCATCACCTCCCTCAGCCTGTTGGACAAAGCCTTTGACAATATTTTATAATCAGTACACAATAAAGCCACCGGCCTCCAGTTCTTCACCTCCCTCGGGTCACCCTTTTTAGGCAGTAGGGTGAGGACAGCCCTTCTGCAGCTTATTGGTAGTAACCCTCCGGTTAAACTATCATTAGCTACTTCTAACCAATCCTCTCCCAACATAGCCCAAAAAGACTTAAAAAAGTCAACGGGAAGCCCATCAATGCCTGGTGCCCTTCCATTTTCCATTCCTTTTAATGCAGTGTATAAATCCTGCAAAGACAATGGTTGCTCAAGCTCAACCTGAGCTTCTGCAGGCACCTTTGGGAGCCCATCAAAGAACTGCTGTGTCACTGTTTTGTCCTCTTTGTACTCACACTTGTAGAGCTCAGCATAGAACTCTACTGCCCTCTTTCTAATTTCACTAGGGCTAGTGAGCTCTTGTCCAACAGCTGATTTGAGACAATGAATAATTTTTCTTTGTCCATTCTTTTTCTCTAAACCAAAGAAAAATTTGGATGAGGCATCCATTTCAGATATGCCCTGAAATTTACTTCTCACCAATGCCCCCTGTGCTCTGATACCCAGCAGATCTGCCAATGCAGCTTTTCTCCTCTTGAGGGCCTGAGTATGGCCTCGATCTCCTGTGGTCTCAACCAACGTCATGAGTTCCACTATTTCAATCTCTAGGGCTTTCATTGATCTGGTGATATCCTTGGTGACATTCCTCGTGTATTGATTACAAAATTGTTGAATCTGGATTTTCCCTATATCCCACCATTGTTGAAGGGATACAAAACTGGCCTTTTGAGACCTCCACCTCTCCCAAAAAAAACTGAAACAATTCCTGAAGTGAGCATCACTCAATAAAGTTATATTAAAATGCCAGTATGCGCTTTTAGGTTTTACATCGTTAATGAACACCACCTCTGTTATTAAACAATGATCAGAAAATCCCACTGGAGTTATCACACTTGATTTACAGACCTGAGATTGATGCTCAAAAACATAAAACCTATCTAACCTGGCCATAGAGATGATGTTCTCTCTCACATGCGCCCAGGTGTACTGCCTTGTTCCTCCATGTTGACTCCTCCAAATATCACACAGTTCATTTGTTACAATAAGGCGTTTTAAAAACGTCCTTGAGGCTATATGAGGTTCTTGGTGATTTCTATCTAAATCACTAACTGTGCAGTTAAAATCCCCAGCAATAAACAAATAATCTTCTTTGTTACATTTCTCAATGGTATTTGATAATGTCTCTAAAAAACATACCCTCTCAACTGTCACCACTGGGGCATATACATTTATCAGACACATATTGATGTTTTCATACTTTGCTCTAACTTTTAATAACCTCCCCTCAACTACCTCTTCAACCTCATATGACAAAGGCAAAAACCCTTTTGAGAACAAGATAACCACACCCCCACTTTTTGAGTTTTTATGACTACACACCACTGTCCCCCCCACTCCTGTTGCCACATAACTTCATTTTCCAAATTACTATGCGTTTCTTGTAGAAAAATTATGTCACTTCCCTTTCCCCTCATTAACTCATACACCATGGCTCTTTTTTTAACATCTCTTGCCCCATTTACGTTTAAAGAAGAGATCTTAAAACTGCTCATGGATAAGAAAAAAATACAGAGGAAGATACAGCCACCACATCTCTTTACAGAGTTAAAACTGCAACTGAACTCTTTCATTTTCTTTAGAATTTGCATCACTTATTACTCTCGTGACCACTTTCTTGAGTCTAGCAATTTCAGGGCTTTTCAAACCTCCCCCTGTAATTTTTGACATCAGAAACTTTGCTGATTCAATAAACAATTCACGTTCAGGGAAAAAATCAGTTACATTGTAATCCTGCATATATTTCTTCCCTTTTGTCAACTTCAGAAATTGACGTATCTTCTCAATCCCATACCTCCCTTCCACCCCATCTATCTCACTATATTGTTGTGACGCGTCAGATGACTCACTCTCGCTATCCTCCCCAGAAGAAAACCCCATCTCTACAACCTGTTCATCTTCACCTGATTTATCCATCTCTACCTTTCTCTTAGAATTAGACCCTTCACCACCCCTTAAATTCTTCCTTTTACTCCTCGGTATTTTGAAAACATCCGCTTCCTTTTCCGTTATTTCAATCTCCTCTTGACCTCCAATTTCATTTTCCAGCAACACCTCAGCGACAGCAGTCGCAATCTCACCTACTGTTTCCCCTCCCTCTTTGTTCTGATCTACCACAATTGCCCCCGTATCCACAATGCCTTCCTCTCCTACTTTTCCAACCACATCTGCCCACCTTCTCTCTTCCCCTACACCTGTAGTATTTTCATCCCTTCGCTGTGGTACGTTAGTTGCACCCGCACTAAAGCTACTACCAGGCTCAGCGCGTTCATTCTCGGGACAATTACGCACCAAATGCCCCTCTCTTCCACATCCAAAACATTTCATTGATTCAGTAGATGCATAGAAGACATAATCAAATCCATCAATCTTAAAACTAAACGCTAAATTCAGTTCATCTCCTTCCTTTTTTAAAATCATATGCACTTGTCTCCTATGAGACACGACATGTTTCAACAACGGAGATTTGCATCCAAAAAGAACCTTCTTTATTGTAGATACGATTTGACCATGACGAGATAACTCTCGCTCTAACACTTCATCTCTAACAAATGGTGGCACGTTAGAAAGCATAACTTTCTTCGCCGGATTCATAAGCGGAAATACCGGCGTCTGTGTCTCCCGCAACACAACACCCCTCTCAACTATCTTATTCACCTTTTCAATTGAATCTAAGAATATCACTACAGCGCTATTCATCCTTGAGGCTGATTTGATGCTATCATACCCAATGATAGCACCCACAGCCAAGCTACATTCTTCCACTGAACACCCAGCCGCAGCAGGAATTTTTACTCCATGCCTCCGACTAAGTTTTTCAAACTCTACATTTCCGCGAGTGGCCATTGCAACCAGCCCCACCCGCTGGTTGTGCCCTCGCGAAAAACCAACCTCAAAGATCCCACCACCCCTATACGTGCTTAGTGATAGTTAAACAATATACCCTTAAAACAACTAAACTAATCAATATATATATATGTACATACCAAAACCCAATAGAGTGAAAAGAAATTTCATTCGCGCTCACAAACACTCTGCTTGACGACTCACTCCCAGCATGCACTCCGACGAGAGAGAGAGAGAGAGAGAGAGAGAGAGAGAGAGAGAGAGAGAGAGAGAGAGAGAGAAAGAGAGAGAGAGAGAGAGAGAGAGAGAGAAGTCCTATTACCCTGATGCTGTGACAAGGGTTTGGGTTTCCCTGTGACTTTCACAGCAGCGGTGACTGGTGACTGGTGCAGACAGTGTGAGTAAGGTAGCTGAGGTCCCGGGATGGCAGAATCTGTCTGACCCACACTAGCTTATAGTTACATACGGTCCAGGGTCAGAGATGTACATGTTGACATGTGGTTTAAGCCTGGAGGACTGAAAATATGTGTCTAGGTGTACTGTCGACATGTACATAAGTACAGTATGAATCACTGTCAAAGTTGACAGTTCTTTAAGTCCCTTGAACTGACCTTCTGGGTGCACACTATACTCTTCAAGTACTATACGCCTCCCCCCCTAACCCCCCCCCCCCCCACATTCATGTTTTTATCATACATCAATTACTCTTTGCAGTGGGAACTCATTATTGCAAATATTCATAGTCACACAAACATATTGTTGTTCTAGGCATGTAAAGTGCATCATATTGTTATTGTAGGCATGTTATGTGCATCATGGCGTCCTGGCCTTGCGTTTCACTTGAGATTAATGTCCTGGCCATGTTAGCCATCTTTCAACGAGACCATTCGATATACAACACATTCAAATGAAATGACACATTTGGCATGACGGTATGCGCATGTGGCAAAAGAAGCATGTCAGAAACTGTCACGCGGCCAGGACAACAGCCTGGGACGCAAGAATATGGAAACCAGAAAAAAAACACATTTGGCAGCCATCTTTGCTCATGTAGCTAATAGACAAACTAGCAGAAAAAAATACTAATAACTCTAATAATGTTGAGGCTGGGTCTCTAAAGGTGAGAGAGAGAGATACACATACTTCCCTCAGATTACACAGGCCCACAAAGAATTCGAAAACAAATCAAATTGTGATCAACTCACATATCTATTGGGTGAAATACCACAGTGTCATCACAGCAGCAAGGTTTGTGACCTGTTGCCACAAGAAAAGGGCAACCAGTGAAGAACAAACACCATTGTAAATACAACCCATATTTATTTATTTTCCCTTGTGTACTTGAACTATTTGCACATCGTTACAACACTGCATATAGACACAATATGACATTTGAAATGTCTTTATTCTTTTGGAACTTTTGTGAGTGTAATGTTTACTGTTCACTTTTTACTTTTTTATTTCACTTTTGTTTGTCTATTTCACTTGCTTTGGCAATTGAAATAGATATGTTTCCCATGCCAATAAAGCCCTTTGGATTGAACTGAATTGAGAGAAAGGCATAGAAAGACAGATAGAATGAGAGAGCGATAGAAAGAAACAGAGAAAGAAAAAGAGAGAGAGAGCAAGAGAAAGAGAATGAGAGAGAGAGAGTGGGGTTAACAGATAGATCCGGAGTGGGCCATGGATGCTGCAGTCACTCAGTCAGTGCAGTGCAGAGCTCGGCACAGCATGGTAAAATAATTAAGCTCAGCCTTTGAAGGGGACTAAACAAACACAACAGCACTCAACACTGGGCTGGCCCTTTTCTCTCTCTCTTTCTCTCTCTCTCTCTCTCTCTCTCTCTCTTTCACTCTCTCGCTCTGTGCAGCTCCGTGGCTCTCCTCCGAATTCCAAACTCTGAGCAACTTCTCCCTTTCTCTGCTTTCTCACTTTACTTCTCTCTCTCTCTCTCTCTCTCTCTCTCTAATGTGCATCTCATTCTCTCTTTCTCTCTCGTTCTCCCCCTCTTTCTTTGTATCTCTCAGTCTCTAAGATCTCTCAACCACCCCTCTCTATCTCTCTCTTTCTCTCTCTCTCTCTCTCTCTCTCTCTCTCTCACTCTCCAATGTGCATATCATTCTCTCTTTCTCTCTCTCTCCCACTTTCTTTGTATCTCTCTGTTGCTAAGATCTCTCAGCCACCCCTCTCTATCTCTAACCCTTCTCTCTCTCTCTCACTCTGTCTCTCTCTCTCTCTCTCTAATGTGCATCTCATTCTCTCTATCTCTCTCTCTCTCTCTCCCTCTCTCTCTCTCTCTATCCTTCCATTCATTGTATATATGGTGCACTCTCCTGGAGTCGGTTCCTCCTGGGAAGGGAGGAGAGGTTGGAAGGGGCTAGGTGAGTCACAGGTCAGTTTTAACATCTTCTAATGTTCGCTTCAAACCAAAGGGAGGGGAAGGGCTGCTGGAGTACTTTGCCAGTAATCCATAACTATTATGATACCATTAAATATCCTGTCGTTAAGTGGGTTTTAAAACATTGGACGATAAAACAACGAAAGCTTGCTATATTCTTGTTTCTAGATCGTATTGACGTTGTTTACACCACGTTGGGTGGGTGTTTAGTACATACAGTACACAAGAGAATACGAATAGGAAAACACTGGATAGGGTGCTTGTACTGCATATGTTTAACTACAAGGCCTCAATGTGATTCAGAAAATGGACATCGAGCTAAATGGCGGTGCCACATTGACCCATTTCAACCTCTTTCCCCTTGCCTCAGACATCGGGAGCGGTTGATCACAAAGGCCTGGGTGACGTCAGAGTTTGGCTCGTCTGCAGAACCACGTCCTCAATGTGTGAGAGCCGTCCAAGGCCATAGAGCCCACTGGTTCCACTATACCAAAGAACAAGACAAATCATACTCCTCACATTTCTACGTGGAGGGAAAATAAGCTAATTGAGTTATAGACCAATTAGTAATTCTCCCACACAGAACATGTGCAAAAGCATCACAACACTGTACTAGGATCAGCACTAGTGGGAAAAAAGAGAATCGAGCCCTCACCTCTCCCATTTCAAGTCAAAGAAAGCCTAGAAGCCGTGGTTGCTATACAATACTCAGTGATATACCCCAGTGATAGACTTTCTCTCCAACACAAACACCCCCAGCCCCAAGACAAGCCCACCACCAGCCAAGCAGCCCTATGTAAAGTGGAACTGGTACGGATAGGGAGACAACAATAGGATTATAAAGCCACAAGATGTGATTTGAGTGGCGCCCAAGTCAGTGTGAACTGTGGGATTCTCACCAATTGTTCCCTTTTAAATATCCACCTCTTGGATGAGTGTGAGGAATTTCCAAACCAGGAGTGTGATCTCACCAGAGAGAGAGAGAGAGAGAGAGAGAGAGAGAGAGAGAGAGAGAGAGAGAGCGAGAAAGAGAAAGAGAAGGGTTGATGATGGTGATGATGCTTTGGGGACATGACGTTAAGCTCGAAAAACGTTGGGCTTGAGGACCTTCTTTCTCATCTTTCAGAAGCTTTTTAAGGCGTCGAGGGCTCTAGCGCTGCGGCTCTAACTAAGGAGCAGGGGAGTAGAGGGTCTAGGTTGAGGCTGTTAGCGGGGATACAGTGGAGGGATCTGTAAAAGTAGTGGGAGTCACAGGGTGGAGTACGGAGAAAGAGTGATATAGAGTGATAAAGAGTGACAGACTGAAAGAGGTAAAATGAGACGGTGAGGAGGGAAGGGGGTAAAAGACTGAAATCAAGGGAGAGTGTTACAGAGAGAAACCAAACGAGTGAGCAACCAAGAGGGAAGCAAGTCCAGATTCCCCCAGGCCCACTGAATGTCCTCTCTTTCTTCTTTCCCCAGTTTTCATGGTCCTCTCCCCTCTTCTCCCTCACAGGTTCACACAGCTGTTTAGAGGGCTGGGGGCCGGGGGGCTGATGGGGGCCGGGGGCCACTTCTTCTCCTGTACAGAGATGAAACACTGTGCCGCTCTAAGCAACCCTGCAGGTAGGCCTGCTAAAGCCATCGGCTCTGCTCTGTCCGCTCTCTCTCTCTGCCCAATGCTAAGAAATAAAAAGAGAGAGGAGTGGGAGGGAGGGAGGGAGGGAGGGAAGACGCGAGAGCGGGGTGGGCAGACAGAATAAGATTAGATGGAGGAATGGTGGGAGTGAGGGGGAGGACAGAGAGCGAGAGGGTATGGAGGGGATAGAAGGAAGGAGAGAGGGAATGGAGGGGATAGAAGGAAGGAGAGAGGGAATGGAGGGATGGATAGAAGGAAGGAGAGAGGGAATGGAGGGGATAGAAGGAAGGAGAGAGGGAATGGAGGGGATAGAAGGAAGGAGAGAGGGAACAGAGGGATGGATAGAAGGAAGGAGAGAGGGAACGGAGGGATGGATAGAAGGAAGGAGAGAGGGAATGGATAGAAGGAAGGAGAGAGGGAATGGAGGGATGGATAGAAGGAAGGAGAGAGGGAATGGAGGGATGGATAGAAGGAAGGAGAGAGGGAATGGAGGGATGGATAGAAGGAAGGAGAGAGGGAATGGATAGAAGGAAGGAGAGAGGGAATGGAGGGATGGATAGAAGGAAGGAGAGAGGGAATGGAGGGATGGATAGAAGGAAGGAGAGAGGGAATGGAGGGATGGATAGAAGGAAGGAGAGAGGGAATGGATAGAAGGAAGGAGAGAGGGAATGGAGGGATGGATAGAAGGAAGGAGAGAGGGATGGATAGAAGGAAGGAGAGAGGGAATGGAGGGATGGATAGAAGGAAGGAGAGAGGGAATGGAGGGATGGATAGAAGGAAGGAGAGAGGGAATGGAGGGATGGATAGAAGGAAGGAGAGAGGGAATGGAGGGAGGAATAGAAGGAAGGAGAGAGGGAATGGAGGGATGGATAGAAGGAAGGAGAGAGGGAATGGATAGAAGGAAGGAGAGAGGGAATGGAGGGATGGATAGAAGGAAGGAGAGAGGGAATGGAGGGATGGATAGAAGGAAGGAGAGAGGGAATGGAGGGATGGATAGAAGGAAGGAGAGAGGGAATGGAGGGATGGATAGAAGGAAGGAGAGAGGGAATGGATAGAAGGAAGGAGAGAGGGAATGGAGGGGATAGAAGGAAGGAGAGAGGGAATGGAGGGATGGATGGAAGGAAAGAGGGAGTGAAAGGGTCAGAGATGAGGATGCACAATACCAGGAATGATGTCTGCTTTTATTGACTTTGTTAAACCGTTTTCAATGCTACTTCCTATGTGTTTACAAGACTGTAAATCACAGTGCATACGCGGGGGACCGCAGCGATGAAGTTAAGGGAAACATCCCAGTCATGGGGGAGAAGAGAGGACCGAGCGCTGAGCCAACTGCAACTGTCTACCTCATTGTCAGCACCTAACCCCACCTGCACCTAACCCCACCTCCACCTAACTCCTCCTCCACTTCTACCTAACCCCACCTCCAGCTCTCCATCTCCATTAAGGAGTTTCCTTCTGGATCGTTCTTGCATTGTGTCTTCTCGTCCATGGTTGAAAGATGTAGAAGAGAAGGAGACCCAAACAACAATTCCGAACTGTCCAAAACTGTTATTTTAGGCTGAGCCTTAGCTCAACTGCTATTTGAGGTGAATAGATTTGTTTTATGGTGAAGCAGGTAACCGGGTAGCTTATACCCCTTCATCACCTGTAAGCACCAGGGCAATGTTGGAGATTTCAGACAGCCATTTCAGACAGTCGTTTCAGACTGTCCAAAAACCCATTCAAACTCTCAACTCCCGTTTAACACTAATAAATACTTCAGCGAGTGAGTTGGAGTCGTTTGGTGAGATTGTACAACTCATTTTTCAAATTTTCTCAGGCAGTGGGACTGGCTGGCGTTCGCCCCCTCCTCCTCCTCCCCCAATCCTCCCACCCCTCATGCCAAATGGGCACTGTGTGTGTGTGCACTTTCTCGCACTCTCTCTCTCTCTCTCTCCCACCCACCCACCAGTTGACTCACCGTTTGAGCCGGTTAATTGAGTGGGAAGTAAAGGCCAAATATTTACTAGACTTCTGAACGCTTTTTCTTCATGGCTGACATAAGATTGGAGGAGTCTTCTAGCAAAGGGAACAGTATGGTCTCCGTTTTCTTTCAATGCAGCTACAAAACAACTATTCTTACCTATTGGTAGGTCTATTTTGTTAAGCTGTTACTGTTGTTACATTTGTAAATGAGCTGTAACCCTGTCACAGTGGTACTGGTGTAAACTAGCTGTAACCCTGTTACAGTGGTACTGGTGTAAACTAGCTGTAACCCTGTTACAGTGGTCCTGGTGTAAACTAGCTGTAACCCTGTTACAGTGGTACTGGTGTAAACTAGCTGTAACCCTGTTACAGTGGTACTGGTGTAAACTAGCTGTAACCCTGTTACAGTGGTACTGGTGTAAACTAGCTGTAACCCTGTCACAGTGGTACTGGAGTAAACTAGCTGTAACCCTGTCACAGTGGTACTGGAGTAAACTAGCTGTAACCCTGTTACAGTGGTACTGGTGTAAACTAGCTGTAACCCTGTCACAGTGGTACTGGTGTAAACTAGCTGTAACCCTGTTACAGTGGTACTGGTGTAAACTAGCTGTAACCCTGTTACAGTGGTACTGGTGTAAACTATCTGTAACCCTGTTACAGTGGTACTGGTGTAAACTAGCTGTAACCCTGTTACAGTGGTACTGGTGTAAACTAGCTGTAACCCTGTTACAGTGGTACTGGTGTAAACTAGCTGTAACCCTGTTACAGTGGTACTGGTGTAAACTAGCTGTAACCCTGTTACAGTGGTACTGGTGTAAACAAGCTGTAACCCTGTTACAGTGGTACGTACTGGTGTAAACTAGCTGTAACCCTAGTTACAGTGGTACTGGTGTAAACTAGCAGTAACCCTGTTACAGTGGTACTGGTGTAAACTAGCTGTAACCCTGTTACAGTGGTACTGGTGTAAGCTAGCTGTAACCCTAGTTACAGTGGTACTGGTGTAAACTAGCTGTAACCCTGTTACAGTGGTACTGGTGTAAACTAGCTGTAACCCTGTTACAGTGGTACTGGTGTAAACAAGCTGTAACCCTGTTACAGTTGTACTGGTGTAAACAAGCTGTAACCCTGTTACAATGGTACTGGTGTAAACTATCTGTAACCCTGTTACAGTGGTACTGGAGTAAACTAGCTGTAACCCTGTTACAGTGGTACTGGTGTAAACAAGCTGTAACCCTGTTACAGTGGTACTGGTGTAAACAAGCTGTAACCCTCTTACAGTGGTACTGGTGTAAACTAGCTGTAACCATAGTTACAGTGGTACTGGTGTAAACTAGCTGTAACCCTGTTACAGTGGTACTGGTGTAAACTAGCTGTAACCCTGTTACAGTGGTACTGGAGTAAACTAGCTGTAACCCTGTTACAGTGATACTGGTGTAAACTAGCTGTAACCCTGTTACAGTGGTACTGGAGTAAACTAGCTGTAACCCTGTTACAGTGGTACTGGTGTAAACTAGCTGTAACCCTGTTACAGTGGTACTGGTGTAAACTAGCTGTAACCCTGTTACAGTGGTACTGGTGTAAACTAGCTGTAACCCTGTTACAGTGGTACTCGAGTAAACTAGCTGTAACCCTGTTACAGTGGTACTGGTGTAAACTAGCTGTAACCCTGTTACAGTGGTACTGGAGTAAACAAGCTGTAACCCTGTTACAATGGTACTGGTGTAAACTATCTGTAACCCTGTTACAGTGGTACTGGAGTAAACTAGCTGTAACCCTGTTACAGTGGTACTGGTGTAAACTAGATGTAACCCTGTTACAGTGGTACTGGTGTAAACTAGCTGTAACCCTGTTACAGTGGTACTGGAGTAAACTAGCTGTAACCCTGTTACAGTGGTACTGGTGTAAACTAGCTGTAACCCTGTTACAGTGGTACTGGTGTAAACAAGCTGTAACCCTGTTACAGTGGTACTGGTGTAAACAAGCTGTAACCCTGTTACAGTGGTACTGGTGTAAACAAGCTGTAACCCTGTTACAGTGGTACTGGTGTAAACTAGCTGTAACCCTGTTACAGTGGTACTGGTGTAAACAAGCTGTAACCCTGTTACAGTGGTACTGGTGTAAACAAGCTGTAACCCTGTTACAGTGGTACTGGAGTAAACTAGCTGTAACCCTGTCACAGTGGTACTGGAGTAAACTAGCTGTAACCCTGTTACAGTGGTACTGGTGTAAACTAGCTGTAACCCTGTTACAGTGGTACTGGTGTAAACAAGCTGTAACCCTGTTACAGTGGCACTGGTGTAAACTAGCTGTAACCCTGTTACAGTGGTACTGGTGTAAACTAGCTGTAACCCTGTTACAGTGGTACTGGTGTAAACAAGCTGTAACCCTGTTACAGTGGTACTGGAGTAAACAAGCTGTAACCCTGTTACAGTGGTACTGGTGTAAACTAGCTGTAACCCTGTTACAGTGGTACTGGTGTAAACTAGCTGTAACCCTGTTACAGTGGTACTAGTATAAACGAGCTGTAACCCTGTTACAGTGGTACTGGTGTAAACTAGCTGTAACCCTGTTACAGTGGTACTAGTATAAACGAGCTGTAACCCTGTTACAGTGGTACTGGTGTAAACAAGCTGTAACCCTGTTACAGTGGTACTGGTGTAAACAAGCTGTAACCCTGTTACAGTGGTACTGGTGTAAACAAGCTGTAACCCTGTTACAGTGGTACTGGTGTAAACTAGCTGTAACCCTGTTACAGTGGCACTGTTCCATACTGAGTTACCACCAGCTGAAAACATTGGTGCGGTCACAGGCACATCTGCGGTTTACACCGTTGCAATAACAGACAACTGCAACATAATTACAACACATCTGAGCTCTGGAGCAGTGGAATGGGCTTCTTCTCCTCTCACAGTGCGGTTCAGGAAACCACAGTGGCTGGTGGCGAATGACAGTCCAGACCAGCAGATGACACTGACAAGTCCCCAAATTCCCACATTTTCTTCTTTTTCCACAATGGGAACGTTCTCTCTCTGTCATTCTGTCTTTTTCCCCCTCATTCTCTATGGTGTCTACCTTTCCACTGCCCCTGCCTCATGGCACGGTGTATTTTTATGTCTCGCATTAGGCCTGGGGAATAATGCCTCTGAGTGAATGGGAGTCTGCAGGCTGCAGTCTCGGGTCCTTTTCAGACATTCAGTCACTGCTCTTCTAAGAATAAGCGACGTTCTCTCTTGCCAAAGTTTCCCTCTCTTTTTTATCCTCCTTTCTTCTTCTTTACAGCCTCTAGTGATGCTGTCTTCTGTGGCGCGCTGATACCAAGGCTTTGTATTAGTAGCCGACGAAGCCGAGGTCCAAATGTGAAAAGCAGCACAGGCTGTGGGGACTAGGCTAACACTGAGGTGAAATACAACAGTCCGAGGCTTGAGGAACAAGGGGTAATGTTTGGAGATGTTCCAGCTCCTTGCCTCGACTACAACTCCTCTCCAACTCGTTATAGGCCAGAACCCCTGGTCACTTGAGACGAGGAGAAGTATTAGGCGGCGGTTGGATCGAATAAAAACGAGGTAGAAGTCTGTAGTTTTACACAAACATGTCTGACAAATCATCTCTCCTAAATGTCATTTGGGTTTAATTTATCCTCGGAGGGGAAATTGTTCAGAAATTGCCGGTAGCTGTTGGATGAGGATGTTATGAGAGCCAGAGTCAAAGAAGTCTGTCCACTGTAGACAACCATTCCCTGAGAGAGAGAGAGAGAGAGAGAGAGAGAGAGATGTAGGGATGAATAACTCTCCATAAGTTGAGGGACAGTGTCTGACAGACCAATCAACCTGCACATGTACTCTACTGTACACTTATTATTGTTGAATGTATGGTTATTTTGACCCTTGGTTATTGTTGTTACTGTTGTCCCGTTGACAATTTTGATTCTCATGTATTTTTAATTTTTTATATGTATACGTAAATATGTATATTTATATGTATATGTATTATGATATATAGGCTATAGTAGGCCAAACTCTCCTGAGAGCATACACCAGTCCCACAATGAGCAATCAAGTTGTCCATCAGTGTTTCATAGGCTTTGTCCCAAATGGCACCCTGTTCCCTATGTAGCGCACAACTTTTGACGAGAGCCCTTTGGTCCCTGGTTGAAAGTAGTGGACTATATAGGGAATAGGGTGCGTTTGGGAGGTAGGCACTAAGTTGGAAAACCCAGCCCAGGAACAAAGTGGCTGAAGCGTTCCAGGTGGCAAACTCTCTTGTTGCAGTATCCCTCTGGAACTGGAACTAATAAGGCAGGTACATTTTCACCCTCTAAATCCCTAACATTGGCCGGAATGACTGATTTACTGCAAAGAATTTGACTGAAATTCAGACAATTATACTTTTGACACTTGAACAGCTGTCGAGCTTGTTGAGCTGTTGAGCGTACAAAAGGTTCCCACATTATTCACAGGTCTAAGGAGAAAGCAGCTCTAAAAGAAGAGAGGAAAGGACTTGTGATTGGTTATTTTCTGACATTGTGGAAATTACAGTAGAGCATGTTTTATTGGTATGGCAATTAGCATGTTATGATGCCAACCATGTTGAAAGAAGTTAAATGGGTCTGTCTAGATCATGAAGAAGTGACCTGAGGTGTTATAGTTCTTAGGGGGTGTACTTGGTTTTCTGGGGTTTCCTAAAACATTACTTTGTTATTAACCACATTGCTGTTATGTTCTTACCATATAGTATACACTACCGTTCAAACGTTTGGGGTCACTTAGAAATGTCCTTGTTTTTGTCCATTAAAATTGATCAGAAATACAAGGTAGACATTGTTAATGTTGTAAATGACTATTGTAGCTGGAAACGGTTGATTTTTATGGAATATCTACATACAGTAGGCCCATTTTCAGAAACCATCACTCCTGTGTTCCAATGGCACGTTGTGTTAGCTAATCAAAGAATATCATTTTAAAAGGCTAATTGATCATTAGAAAACCATTTTACAATTACGTATGTTAGTACAGCTGAAAACTGTTGTACTGATTAAAGAAGCAATAAAACTGTCCTTCTTTAGACTAGTTGAGTGTCTGGCGCATCAGCATTTGTGGGTTCGATTACAGGCTCAAAATGGCCAGAAAAAAATAACTTTCTTCTGAAACTCGTCAGTCTATTCTTGTTCAGAGAAATGAAGGCTATTCCATGCCAGAAATTGCCAAGAAACTGAAGATCTCGTACAACGCTGTGTACTACTTCCTTCACAGAACAGCGAAAACTGTCTCTAACCAGAATAGAAAGAGGAGTGGGAGGCCCCGGTGCACAACTGAGTAAGAGAACAAGTACATTAGAGTGTCTAGTTTGAGAAACAGACGCCTCACAAGTCCTCAGCTGACAGCTTCATTAAATAGTACCCACAAAACACCAGTCTCAATGTCAACAGTGAAGAGGTGACTCTGGGATGCTGGCCTTTGCAAAGATGGAGTAGCAAAGAAAAAGCCATATCTCAGACTGGCCAATAAAAAGAAAAGATTAAGATGGGCAAGATAAGATAGGAAACATCTTCCTACCTGCAGTAGGAAACAACCACTATCCTCCAGTATGAAACGAAATCTAACCTGAAGTAAGAAACAACCACTATCCTCCAGTATAACACAACCACCAAAATTCAATATGAAACAACCACTATCCTCCAGTATGAAACCAACTCTAACCTGAAGTAAGAAACAACCACTAACCTCCAGTATAACACAACCACCAAAATTCATTTTGAAACAACCACTATCCTCCAGTATGAAACAACCACTAAACTGCAGTATGAAATAACCACTAAACTGCAGTCTGAAACAAACACTAACCTCCAGTATGAAACAACTTCTAACCTGCAGTATGAAACAACTACCAGCATTCATTATGAAACAACCACTATCCTCCAATATGAAACAACCACCAACCTGCAGTATGAAATTACCACCAATATAAAATATGAACCAACAATCAACCTGCAGTATGAAATTACCACTATCCTCCTGTACAACACAACCACCAACATTCAATATGAAACAACCACCAACCTCCAGTATGAAACAACCACAAAACTGCAGTATGAAACAACAACTAACCTGCATTATGAAACAACCACTAACCTCCAGTATGAAACAACCTCTAACCTGCAGTATGAAACAACCTCTAACCTGCTGTATGAAAGAACCTACATCATTCAGTATGAAACAATCATTAACCTCCAGTATTAACAACCTCTTTCCTCCATGGTGAAACAACCTCTAACCTGAAGTAAGAAACAACCACTAACCTCCAGTATGAAACATCCACCTTCCTCCAGTATGAAACAACCAGTAACCTTCAGTTTGAAACAACCACTAACCTGAAGTAAGAAACAACCCCTAACCTCCAGTATGAAACAAACACCGATATGCAGTATAAAACAACCACTAACCTCCAGTATAACACAACAACCAACATTCAGTATGAAACAACCACTAACCTCCAGTATAAAACGACCACCAAAATTCATTATGAAACAACCCCTATCCTCCACTATGAAACAACCACTAAATTGCAGTATGAAATAACCACTAAACTGCAGTATGAAACAAACACTAACCTCCAGTATGAAACAACTTCTAACCTGCAGTATGAAACAACTACCAGCATTCATTATGAAACAACCACTATCCTCCAATATGAAACAACCACCAACCTGCAGTATGAAATTACCACCAATATAAAATATGAACCAACAATCAACCTGCAGTATGAAATTACCACTATCCTCCTGTACAACACAACCACCAACATTCAATATGAAACAACCACCAACCTCCAGTATGAAACAACAACTAACCTGCAGTATGAAACAACCACTAACCTCCAGTATGAAACAACCTCTAACCTGCAGTATGAAACAACCTCTAACCTGCTGTATGAAAGAACCGACATCATTCAGTATGAAACAATCACTAACCTCCAGTATTAACAACCTCTTTCCTCCATGGTGAAACAACCTCTAACCTGAAGTAAGAAACAACCACTAACCTCCAGTATGAAACAACCTCTAACCTGAAGTTAGAAACAACCACTGACCTGCAGTAGGAAACATCTTCCTACCTGCAGTAGGAAACAACCACTATCCTCCAGTATGAAACGAAATCTAACCTGAAGTATGAAACAACCACCTTCCTCCAGTATGAAACAACCAGTAACCTCCAGTTTGAAACAACCACTAACCTGCAGTATGAAACATCTTCTAATATCCAATATGAAACAATCCATAACCGTGAAGTAAGAAACAACCACTAACCTGTAGTATGAAACAACCTCTAACCTGCTTTATGAAAGAACTTCCATCATTCAGTACGAAACAATCACTAACCTCCAGTATGAAACAACCACCAACATGCAGTATGAGAAAAACCACTAACCTGCAGCATGAAACAACCAGTAACCTCCAGTATGAAACAACCTCTAACCTGAAGTTAGAAACAACCACTGACCTGCCGTATGACACAACCACTAACCTGCAGTAGGAAACATCTTCCTACCTGCAGTAGGAAACAACCACTAACCTCCAGTATGAAACCAACTCTAACCTGGAGTAAGAAACAACCACTAACCTCCAGTATGAAACATCTTCCTACCTGCAGTATGAAACAACCACTATCCTCCAGTATGAAACCAACTCTAACCTGAAGTAAGAAACAACCACTAACCTCCAGTATAACACAACCACCAAAATTCAATATGAAACAACTACTAACCTCCAGTATAACACAACCACCAAAATTCATTTTGAAACAACCACTATCCTCCAGTATGAAACAACCAGTAACTGCAGTATGAAACAACCACTAACCTGCAGTATGTAACAACCACTAACCTCCAATATGAAACAATCACCAACCTGCAGTAAGAAATGACCACCAATATAAAATATGAACCAACCATCAACCTGCAGTATGAAATGACCACTAACCTCCTGTACAACACAACCACCAACATTCAATATGAAACAACCATCAACCTCCAGTATGAAACAACCACAAAACTGCAGTATGAAACAACAACTAACCTGCATTATGAAACAACCACTAACCTCCAGTATGAAACAACCTCTAACCTGCAGTATGAAACAACCTCTAACCTGCTGTATGAAAGAACCTACATCATTCAGTATGAAACAATCATTAACCTCCAGTATTAACAACCTCTTTCCTCCATGGTGAAACAACCTCTAACCTGAAGTAAGAAACAACCACTAACCTCCAGTATGAAACATCCACCTTCCTCCAGTATGAAACAACCAGTAACCTTCAGTTTGAAACAACCACTAACCTGAAGTAAGAAACAACCCCTAACCTCCAGTATGAAACAAACACCGATATGCAGTATAAAACAACCACTAACCTCCAGTATAACACAACCACCAACATTCAGTATGAAACAACCACTAACCTCCAGTATAAAACGACCACCAAAATTCATTATGAAACAACCCCTATCCTCCACTATGAAACAACCACTAAATTGCAGTATGAAATAACCACTAATCTGCAGTATGAAACAACCACTAACCTCCAGTATGAAACAACCTCTATCCTGCAGTATGAAACAACCACTAAACCGCAGTATGAAACAATCACTAACCTCCAGTATGAACAACCTCTAACCTCCAGTATGAAACGACCTTTAACCTGCAGTATGAGACATCCGCTAACCTCCAGTATGAAACAACCACTAACCTCCAGTATGAAACAACCACTAACCTCCAGTATGAAACAACCACTAAACTGCAGTATGAAACATCCACTAAACTCTAGTTTGAAACAGCCACCAATATCCAGTATGAAACAACCACTAACCTGCAGTATGAAACAACCACAATCCTCCAGTGTGAAGCAGTCCCTAACCTCCAGCATGAAATAACCACTAGCCTCCAGTATGAAACAACCTCTAACCTGCGCTATGAAACAACCACTATCCTGCAGTATGAAACAACCACTAACATGCAGTATTAAACCACCACTAACCTCCAGTATGAAACAACCACTAACATTCAGTATGATACAACCACTCACGTCCAGTATGAAACAAACACTAACCTGCAGTATGAAACAACCACTAACCTTCAGTATGAAACAACCTCTAACCTCCAGTATGAAACAACCACTAACCTCTAGTTTGAATTAACCACTAACATGCAGTATGAAACAACCTCTAACATGCAGTATGAAACAACCACTTAACCTGCAGTATTAAACAACCTCTAACCTCCAGTATGAAACAACCACTAACCTGCACTATGAAACAACCTCTTTATTTATTTATTTAACCTTTATTTAACCAGTAAGGGCTCGGCCTCCCGGGTGGCGCAGTGGTTAAGGGCCAGCTGTGCCATCAGAGTCCCTGGGTTCGCGCCCAGGCTCTGTCGTAACCGGCCGCGACCGGGAGGTCCGTGAGGCGACGCACAATTGGCCTAGCGTCGTCCGGGTTAGGGAGGGATTGGTCGGTAGGGATCTCCTTGTCTCATCGCGCACCAGCGACTCCTGTGGCGGGCCGGGCGCAGTGCGCGCTAGCCAAGGTTGCCAGGTGCACGGTGTAGCCTCCGACACATTGGTGCGGCTGGCTTCCGGGTTGGATGCGCGCTGTGTTAAGAAGCAGTACGGCTGTTTGGGTTGTGTATCGGAGGACGCATGACATTCAACCTTCGTCTCTCCCGAGCCCGTACGGGAGTTGTAGCAATGAGACAAGATAGTAGCTACTACAACAATTGGATACCACGAAATTGGGGAGAAAAAAGGGGTAAAATAAAAAAATAAATAAACCAGGAAGGGCTCATTGAGATTAAAATCTATTTTTCAAGAGCGCCCTGGCCAAGATAGGCAGCACCAAGTCATTACAAAAAAATTACAGACAGACAACATGAAAAACTACAAGTAATCTAGTAAAAACCATTGAATTCACAAGAGTATAAAACAGCAAATTAAAAACATTGACAGGTCAGGGAATCAGCCTCAAAATCCTTCATCAGTGATTTAAAAACACCAATCGGGACAAGTTCTTCCAGTTTAAAAGTATTTTGTAAGGTGTTCCAAGACGATGGCGCAGAGTACATAGAAACCCTTTTACCAAATTCAGTTCGGACATTTGGAACAGTTAGCAGGATAAAGTCCAGCAAACGAAGAGAGTACCCACCACATTTCTGAACAATAAAAATGCACAAATAAAAAGGTAGTAAACCCAAAATGGCTTTGTAAATAAAAGTATACCAGTGACTGAGCCTACGAGTGGCTAGAGAAGGCCAGCCAACCCTGGTATACAAAGTGCAGTGGTGCATAAGGGTTTTGCAGTTTAAAATAAATCTCAAAGTGCCATGGTAAAGAGTGTCAATTGATCTCAAACACTGAGCAGAAGCATTCATATATAAAATATCCCCATAGTCTAGTAAAGGCATAAATGTAGCTGATACTAGCCTCCTTCTGGCTTCAAAAGAAAAACAGGCCTTATTCCTAAAATAAAATCCCAATTTCAGCTTCAATTTTTTTGTAAGTTGTTGAATATGCAATTTAAAAGAGAGGCCGTCATCAATTAAAATTCCAAGATATTGACATGAGGTTACAACCTCAATCTCCTTGCCCTGGCAGGTAGTAATGGGTGAAAGGTTCAATGGTCTATTTCTTGCATTAGAAAACACCCTTTGTTTAATTTTTGTCAGTATTGAGGATAAGCTTCAATTGACACAAGGTATGTTGAACAGTAAGAAAAGCAGTTTGCATGTTCTGGAAAGCTTTTGTAAGAGACGAGGCACAACAGTAAATAACAGTATCATCAGCATAAAAATGAAGTTGTGCATTTTGGACATTTTTGTCTAAATAATTTATATAAATAGTGAATAAGAGAGGACCAAGTACAGAGCCTTGGGGCACACCATTCAAGACAGACAATTTAACAGACATAAGCCCATCAAATTGAGTGCACTGAGTTCTATCAGACAGGTAGTTAGCAAACCATGCAACTGCATGCTCCGAAAGACCTACACTCGACAATCTCTGCCTTGGGTATAGCATGATTAACTGCATCAAAAGCCTTAGAGAGATCAATAAAAAGTGAACACAGTGCTGTTTTTTGTCAATGGCTTCAGTGATATCATTTAAAACCTTCATGGCTGCTGAAATTGTGCTATGCTTCTTCCTGAAGGCCGATTGGTACATTGATAAAATAGAGTTAGTAAATAAAAACTATTTTAGCTGTTCACTTACAAGGATTTAAAGTATTTTCACCACAGGTGACAGCTTTGAGATTGACCTATAATTATTTAAAAGAGTTGGATCTCCCCCTTTTAAAAGTGGTAGGACAAATGCTGATTTCCAGATCTTTGGAATTTTATTACATTCCAGGGTTAGATTGAACAGATATGTAAGTGGTTCAGCTATGAAATCAGCTGCCATATTTAAAATGCAGGAACCCAGAAGATCAGGACCTGCAGGCTTTCTCTGATCTAAAGATTCCAGGGCTTTATGTACCACCTGCACTGAGAATGGCAAAAAGCTAAAACGTTTGACCAGCTCTCACTGGTTCATCCACACAGGGTTGTACAGAGACACCGAATCAAACAGCCTACCAGATGATACAAAGTGCTCATTGAAACATTTCAGTTTTGTCATATGATGTATGAAACATCCACTAACCTCTAGTATGAATTAACCACTAACCTGCCGTATGAAACAACCACTAACCTCTAGTATGAATTAACCACTAACCTGCCGTATGAAACAACCACTAACCTCTAGTATGAATTAACCACTAACCTGCCGTATGAAACAACCACTAACCTCTAGTATGAATTAACCACTAACCTGCCGTATGAAACAACCACTAACCTCTAGTATGAATTAACCACTAACCTCCAGTATGAAACAACCACTAACCTCTAGTATGAATTAACCACTAACCTGCCGTATGAAACAACCACTAACCTCTAGTATGAATTAACCACTAACCTGCCGTATGAAACAACCACTAACCTCCAGTATGAAACAACCACTAACCTCTAGTATGAATTAACCACTAACCTCCAGTATGAAACAACCACTAACCTGCAGTATGAATTAACCACTAACCTCCAGTATAAAACAACCACTAACCTGCAGTATGAAACAACCACTAACCTGCAGTATGAAACAACCACTAACCTCTAGTATGAATTAACCACTAACCTGCAGTATGAAACAACCACTAACCTGCAGTATGAAACAACCACTAACCTGCCGTATGAAACAACCTCTAACCTCCAGTATGAAACAACCACTAACCTGCAGTATGAAACAACCACTAACCTGCAGTATGAAACAACCACTAACCTGCAGTATGAAACATCCACTAACCTGCAGTATGAAACAACCACTAACCTGCAGTATGAAACAACCACTAACCTGCAGTATGAAACAACCACTAACCTGCAGTATGAAACATCCACTAACCTGCAGTATGAAACAACCACTAACCTGCAGTATGAAACAACCACTAACCTGCAGTATGAAACAACCACTAACCTGCAGTATGAAACAACCACTAACCTGCAGTATGAAACAACCACTAACCTGCAGTATGAAACAACCACTAACCTGCCGTATGAAACAACCACTAACCTGCAGTATGAAACAACCACTAACCTGCAGTATGAAACAACCACTAACCTGCAGTATGAAACAACCACTAACCTCTAGTATGAATTAACCACTAACCTCCAGTATGAAACAACCACTAACCTGCAGTATGAAACAACCACTAACCTGCAGTATGAAACAACCACTAACCTGCAGTATGAAACAACCACTAACCTCTAGTATGAATTAACCACTAACCTCCAGTATGAAACAACCACTAACCTGCAGTATGAAACAACCACTAACCTGCAGTATGAAACAACCACTAACCTGCAGTATGAAACAACCACTAACCTGCAGTATGAAACAACCACTAACCTGCAGTATGAAACAACCACTAACCTGCAGTATGAAACAACCACTAACCTGCCGTATGAAACAACCACTAACCTGCAGTATGAAACAACCACTAACCTGCAGTAGGGGAAGAGGTTAATGTAGCTGTATATTTTCTTAAGTAGATTCCAGGGAACAGAGGCTTGGTTTCCTTGCTATTCTCTTGTGTGATGCAGCAGGGCCAACATTATATTCATATTTGTATTTAACCTTTATTCGTGGTTTATTGGAAATTAATTAGTTGATTGATTAGTTGACAAATAACAATTAATGGGTTTGTTCGGGATTGTTCATGTTTTATACTATCAAGAATTTTTAGTATTTTATTTATTTCACCTTTATTTAACCAGGTAGGCTAGTTGAGAACAAGTTCTCATTTGCAACTGCGACCTGGCCAAGATAAGGCATAGCAGTGTGAACAGACAACACAGAGTTACACATGGAGTAAACAATTAACAAGTCAATAACACAGTAGAAAAAAGGGGAGTCTATATACATTGTGTGCAAAAGGCATGAGAAGGTAGGCGAATAATTACAATTATGCAGATTAACACTGGAGTGATAAATGATCAGATGGTTATGTACAGGTAGAGATATTGGTGTGCAAAAGAGCAGAAAAATAAATAAATAAAAACAGTATGGGGATGAGGTAGGTGAAAATGGGTGGCAATCAATACATGCCACTTTCAGTCCTCCTCAGCCTGTTACTATCTCCCACCAAAGGCTCCGCCTGCTCTCTGCAAGGATATTGCCTTTCTCGCAAGTGAATGTATGTAAATGATGAGGGCAGGAGCCGCTGTATTCTGAAGTAAACCGGACCACAAGAAACACACGTGTGGGAGGTTGACATTGGAGCCCCGCTATACCGACCATCTAACAGCGTTTATTTGAGAGGCAAACATCACCAGTGGCTGCAAATACATAGAACTATACATTTTGCTACCATTTTTAATTAATATCTATGCAAGATTCACCCTTTTTATTTTTTATTGAATGGACATGCATCTCCTCACTGTCGCGCGTAAAATATGCATACAAATAGGCTAATCTCCATGCGCGTAATAATTCCATCCCACCAGTGCATACGGATGTATTACAATTCCACGAAAGCAACCGGGATATACATTATCTCTACTAAGCAACATCAAAGAAGACCTTGAATTCTGCAGAGGAGGGATGATTGACACGAGGGGGAATTGACCGATTTGTGGAATAACGGTGGTCGCTTGATCACAGTGCGATCTCTATCCCTGGGACTTGTAATTCTGGATGGCCCCCTGAACGTCTTTAAATCGTCCTGGAACGTTTGATTGTGAATACTGTCAATGAGTGAATGTGAATCCTACCTGGAACATTGGACCGTTTCTGGATCTCCATCGTCGGGCTATCAATTTATAAGCTGTAACAGAAGGGAGATCAAATCCAAGCTGAAATTCCCATTGGGAAGGACTGTTATTTCCCAGAGAACTCATGTGGAATAGTGGAATTCATGAAGAAATATTTGACTTATTTCAATATGAGGTTTAAAACATCGAGATTAGGCTACCTGTGAGTTATTATACTACTGAACTGAACTGAAGATTTAAGGAATTGGCTATATAGGCCTATATAGTTACTTGACATATTTGGAAATGTATATGAAACATAAATATTTTTATTTGTTTATGTTTCAGGTTACTTCAGTTCTTAGCGCTGTGTTTTTACACACAGGTACGAACTTGCATGCATTTTTATGAAGTTTGCAGCGCAATTTGCATACAATAACATTTCATAGCCCCTTAAAAATATTTCAGTCCATCAATGCAACTAATTATATCAATTTACAAGCGTTTTTATTCTTATTGATATTAATCCAATTCGTTTGCATATCTGCAATAAAAGTGTAATAACAATGAAAACATTTTATTATGAGCCCTAAGTAGTTGGCAACAAGTCAAACATCTTGAAAAGACGTAAAAGCGAGCCTAAAAGGTAATTGTTAAAACATATGGGTATGGCGTATGGCTGAATTGAAAAATAATCGTTAAGGGATATAGCTAAGGGAGATGGGGGTGAAAGATCATTCGTGGTAAAACAACCTATCATAGGCATGTCATCTCGAGTGAGGACAGCGGACTCGCTGCGTGCATCTCCCCAAACACTCACCGTGCAAGGGCACTTTTTCTCTTCAAAAAGCCATGTGCCCGTAATTCCCTTTGAAGTGCCTATGGCCTAAGCCCATATGAAAAGCATATGATTGGTGTTCATTGAAATATATAAATATGTTTTAGTTGGAAAATAACTTGATCTGCTTCTCATTCATTTAGACTGAACATCAATTCGCATTAATTATCAGTTCGGCTATTCTCTCATTGATGCTTTAATTTTTTACTTATTTTATTCATGCATTTCTTTTGTATGTGTTTTTCTTGTTTGATAGAACACAGTGCAGTCCCACTCCCCACCTCCTAATTTCAAGCACCATGTGAACGAGCAGTGCCGGTTGTCTGACCGGATGAGCCGCAGGTTGATTCGGACCTACCAGCTCTACAGCCGGACCAGCGGCAAACATGTCCAGGTTCTGGGCAATAAGAAAGTGAATGCCATGGGCGACGACGGAGCTGTGCACGGTAAGAAACGAATAAATCACGCCTAGCACCAAATGGGTGCCTTCAAGTAGACCTAGGCATTTTCGTAATAATTGTAGGATTTAACAGGCTTATTCCAGATTTTGAAATGACCTAAGTCTATTTATGGACACGTCAATTTACAAGTCATGTAGGCCTATTGGAGAAGAAAAGTAGGTATATTATGAAAATATCACCATTTAAAAAGCAAACAGTTCTATTTAGCATGAAGAAGTTTAGGTTTGAGTAGGAGGCGGGAGGGAGAAAATTCATTCGAAATGGATTCTATAGTATTGTTCTGGACTGGGATTCTCGGGAGAAACCCACTCAGAATATCTGGTAAACACATCAGAACTCGTCTTACTTTCTACTTTCTTAAACAGTTACTGAGTAGCTTACCCTCTCAGAAGCGGTTGAAAGAAAGACATATGACTTGCAATTTTCATAACCTTGAGACGCCCTATTTTTTACCCAAAGTTATTTGAGGCGAATGTGTTTTTGTTTAATTATGTCCCCCACTGGTCTTTGATGGACACATGTCAATGAATATTCAAATACCGAAATATTCAAATGTTATAAATACACAGTAGCTCTCTCAAGTCCATCCTTTGAACACAAAATAAATTAATTCATATCTGCTTAATAAACATACCAAAAAAAAGTACGACATTTTTACATTAGATTTAGTGGTTTAAAATATCAGTGACTGATTGACATTTGCCACGAGAATTACAAAAATGTGATAAATGTAATTGATAAATCAGAATTGTTTTAACTCACTTATCCAGAGTGGTGCTGAATGGCCCTTATAGACAATGCATTGTTTTTGGAAGGGTTTGGGTAAACTGCATTTCTGCCAAGTGGAATAATTAGCACAACATTTCTCAGGGCAACCGCATCGCACTGTTTCATCCACATGAAGTTAAAAATGTGTATTTCTCAACAGTGGTGGTCTAGACGTATTCATAGGCCTCCTATGCACTATTTGAAAAAAAGTGCTATCTAGACCCTTAAAAGGTTATTCGGCTGTCCCCATAGGAGAACCCTTTTTGGTTGCAGATTGAATCCTTTCGGGTTCCATGTAGAACCCTTTCTACAGAGGTTTCTAGATGTAACCCAAAATGGTTCTACCTGGAACCAAAAGGGCTTATCCTATGGGGACAGTTAAAGAACCCTTTTAGATTTTTTTCTTTCTTGGAGTATAGCCTATGGACAAAGTGTACAATATAGACAGCTGTTTTGATTAAATCTATGCTAGGTTGGGATTTTTTTCTCCCCTCAAGGAAAAAATTGTCTGAAATTTAAAGGGAGCAAATTCCTGTCACCAAAGTCTTTTTTTGGTCTGTCTAGCCATCTTTCCACCACAACCATCTATTTCTCCCTAAGCCTGCTGCCTGCTTTTTGGAGTGTCATTTAATGAGGAATTTTCATTGCTTTACAACTCAATGTATGACTCGGTTTATAAAGAGCGGTGAAGTCAGCATCTTCATTTTATCCCCTCTTTCCTCTCTCTGTTCTTTTTTCTTCATCTCCCTCTCCCTCAAACACACACACACACCTCGCCTTGGCTCAAGCGTGCATGTCCTAAGTGGGTGTCACTCTTGTAGCAGGCCCAAATCTGACCACTGCTCGGTGCTTTTGTGGCTGTGTCGCTGACCGCTATGTTCTCTCACTCCCTCGTTCCTCCTTCCTCCCCATCATCTAGCGTAGCGCGGCATTTTATAGCCGTTCAATGACAATGGCTCAGTGCGAAGTCAAAGCCACTTGCTGCTATTCTAAAAGACTAGAGTGTTTTTAGCCAATGTTTCGAATTTAATTTATGTTTGAATGTTTTGCCATATACAATACTTGTCTCCCCGCTGCATGCAAGATTGATGCCATGATAACGAGTAGTAGAACTCTGCTAAAGTCATTATAATATGATACATAACTTAAGGTTATTAGATCGAGGTTAAATGTAGTCGTCTGAACCAGTCATGACAATAACTTCACACCCTTTCTGATGTCATCACGTCAATACTACTGGGCCGGCATAGTCTCACAGTCTTCAAATTCAATTTAGTCTCAAATGATACCACTATTGGATTATTTTTCACAAAGGTTTTAGCTCAAAGTTATGAATGCATGCATATCGTGTTCACAAAATAGAATAACCTCATAAGCTTGAGAATCATTGTGTCTGAGCTGAATAAAGTTCATTAAGAATATGATGTGTTTTGTGTTTTTCTAGCCAAACTTGTGGTGGAGACGGACACGTTTGGTAGTCGTATTCGGATCAAAGGGGCAAAGACGGGCTACTACATCTGCATGAACAAGACGGGGAAATTGATTGGCAAGGTAAACATTATATTTACTTATTAATCCTTTATTTAGGGAAGTCACATTGAAATGTACATCTCTTTTCATGTGAGCCCTGGAGGTTGGTTGAGTTCAATAAATCCGGTCAGAATTTTGACTGTGACCATGAATACAAAGTTTCAGGGAAAAGTTATGTCTGTCCTGTGTAAGGCTCTTCACTTGAGTTATGACCAGAAAAGCCCTTGTAGGGAGTTGGGACATGATTTGGAAAGAAACTTGAAGGATTGATAGGACATTTACTTGTCAAAACAATATTTTAACATCCTCAGAGACTGACCCCCTAAATCATTCCGTCATTCTGTCTTTCACCCTCACACCCACCACCTCCTCTCTCTCTCTCTCTCTCTCTAACAGCGGAAGGGTCGCGGCAAAGACTGTATCTTCACAGAGATCGTTCTGGAGAACAACTACACTGCTCTCCAGAACGCTAAATATGAGGGCTGGTACATGGCCTTCACACGTAAAGGAAGGCCCCGCAAGGCCTCCAGGACCAAGCAACACCAGAGGGAGGCCCACTTCATGAAACGCCAGCCCAAGGGCCACCTCCTGGGTGACACCCAGCCCTTTGATGTCCTCCCCCTCTCCGTGGTCCCCTTCCACCCCCGGAGGACTAAACATACCCATCACCACAGCTCAGGGGCCCACTGAGGAAAGAACAGACGAAGAAGAAGAGGAAGCATAGGGAGGGAGGGGAACACACCAAACTAAAATACCACTACCATACTTCTGCTCCTTGCAAGGACTCCTTTTGTTATGTTTTGTACCTGATTGTGTCTAAAACAATGAGTTGACTATCTAATCTGCTACGTCAGACCGAGGTTTATTCGTAGGAAAGAGTTTTTATAACCAGAGGACGATTTTAGTGCTCAAGCACTCGATGAGATTTGAATGAATGAAAGGACATCTTGGGCTTAGTGATAACCCTACTCTGCTATAAAGAGAGGATGTTATGAGAGAGAAATAATGAATACACATTACATGGCAGCTATCTTTGGATCATCATGTGGTTGCATCAACTAAATAACAGTGAATACATGTAAAACACATTATTTAGCATTTAGGAGGCCATTTTCGTTCATCTGTTTTCTACATATATGAATATATTTTTAATTGGAAGATTTGTAAAATACGTTTAAATGATGGAAATATTTATTGTAGAGTGTGTATTAAAATCACAAAAGAAGTTTGAGTTAATGCGCCGTTTCTAACTGGGTCACTTTGGGGTCCCAATGGTTCTAACGTTGCCTAAAAAACTGGAGACCCAGATAACTGATGGGCAATATCTGTGACAGGCTACTGCAATTCAATGTGCTCAGCAAGTGAGACTTGGGCCTGAATAGCTGGGGCTATGCATTAAAAGCAGATGAGGTCAGCCCACAATTTTGTTTCGAGACAAATGTTACCACCATGTAGATGCATTTCTCACGATCACACACCGTAACCCTGTGATCAAATGGGCCCTTTGTGGCCCTCATATAAAAGGACATGTGATACAATAGTGGGTTCGAATAATAACACGGGGAGGGGTCAGTTATCAAAAAGAAGCTAGTCTCACAGGAGGGAGGGAGAGAAAGCGAAAGAGTACCAGGGCTCAGTGTGGCAAAATGTGGCACTGGCTGAAAGAGGGGGAATGGCTGGGAAGAGGCGTTCGGGAATGAAAGGACGTGGCAGAAAGAAACCCTCCTCTCTTTCCCAGGAGCAACTGAGCATGACCAGCAGAGGCCAAATGACAGGGGGAAGAAGACCCGGTCGGCCTGGCTGCACCACAGAATCAGATGACGGGGAAGAAGACCCGGACGGCCTGGCTGCACCACAGAATCAGATGACGGGGAAGAAGACCCGGTCTGCCTGGCTGCACCACAGAATCAGATGACGGGGAAGAAGACCCGGTCGGCCTGGCTGCACCACAGAATCAGATGACGGGGAAGAAGACCCGGACGGCCTGGCTGCACCACAGAATCAGATGACGGGGAAGAAGACCCGGTCGGCCTGGCTGCACCACAGAATCAGAGCAGACCCTCTCTCTCGCTCTATTCCCTTCCTCTCTCTTTCTCACTGTTTGAAGTCTGGATGTCCTATTGGTTGTTTGCTAAAGGTCGGATTCTAAATATGAGGAATGGTTTTTCAGTATAGCTAAGCGCCAAGCGCCAGCTTTGAGGGCTTGCAAACAAATGAACAACTAAAAGCTGTGATCAAAAAGGTTCCATAAATCTGACAGGATAAAAACTTAACTTTTAGTGTTATTATTGTTACTCCTATTGAGAACTGAATGGCTATCCTCATGGCTACTAGGACACATCGTGCACTTTAATTGAAGCATTATCCTGCTCTGTCAAATGAGAAAAGACAGCAGTGTACGCAAATCACCCTCCAAATGGTCGTTTCATTCCGTGTCCAAGATTTTATTTGGACAACACAAAGTCAAAGCAATCCAACAGCAACTCTTGATTTGAGAAATTAGTTGAGAATGTATTTCTCAGATCTTATGCTTTGGTTGGATCTGGTTCCCAAATCCCATGACATATCTCCTCCCCTTTAGGAAGTACGCAAAGCACAATAGTGAGTGACCTGTGGTTTGGTCGCCGTGTTTAGCCCTTGTACTGCTCACTTGGTTAGGCACATAGAGTCCCAGAAATGCAAGGAATTACCACTAGGTTAGAGGAATCTATATTTAAATGGAATTGTTCCTTTTTTTTGCAGCATTGTTTTCTTTTCACGCAGCATCTATGTTTTGTTTTGAACTGCTCTAGGTCAGCTGCTATGGCAATAACACATTGTGTTAAAAAGTAAATCAGTAAAACTTCACTTCAGTTTTCGTTTCATTCAATCAAACTTTGATGGTCAAACGTCAGTCGTATTAGCTTAGTCAGATATGTCTTGTTACTCATCTCCCTAGAGTTTGATGGTCAAAGTTAGCAAGCATTCAGTCAGATAACGTTTCTCATTGTGGCTCACCGTGGTACTCGATTTACAAAAGAGACTACAACCTTTTCCCACTTTGCAGTAATTCAGTACTACTGCCATGCAAGAACCTAGATTTACAAAGAAGCATACGACTTGTTCACTTCCCAGTAATATAGTGCTTCTGTCATCCAAGCTCCATACCTATCCTTGGCTATCCCCAGTCTTGGGGTTTGCGAGAGGATTTGTTGGAGGACTCTGGGCCAGCAAAGTCATCCCCTAGAGGACAGGGCGAGGCTCAGGGGACCAGTAAGACCTGCTAGTACTGGCTAGCTCGGCCATAATGGCTTTCAGGGTGGCCTACTCTGGGCTGCACAATCATGAGCATAAGGGTAATCAGTTAACACAAATGGGACGTGCTTGTAAGGGCGACCCCGTCGACAAAAGTGTGTGTGTGTTTGTGTGTGTGGAAAGAATAGGGAAAAGGCATTGTGTGTTAAAGTGTTTTACAAGGGAAGGAGACCAATAATTGTGGGAGGGGGATGAACTCTCTGCGTTTGGAGTATTTTAACAACTAATAGTTTGCATAGTTAAGGGAAAAGAGAGATGTAGAGACAGTTGTTAACAATGTTATGGAATTGTATTCACCTTCAAAGGACAACATCACGTATTAAACCCAATAAGTGTTCGTATCTCGACAACAACGATTCAGAACTTTTTACAGAGCAGCAGTGACGTTTCTCAAATACCTTTTTGACAGAACACTTGTAAGTGTTCCATCAAAAATTAACAAGTTTAAACAAGTAACTATGTTTGTAATTCACTGTCTCAATTCAACCCCCCCCCCCCCCCCCCCCCCCCCGCCCCGACCGCAATAAACACAATGGAAAGTATGGACAAGGCACTGTGCAAAAATGTTCCAATAGTGGAATCCCATTGAGAACCAGAAATCAGAGTAGAAAACATACAGGATACTGCATCACCAGTGCAAATCAAAAACGACTTGTTTGAGTGACACCCCCTCAGATCCACACTGGGACTTCATTGAGTTTTGCAGTCGACGTCCCCTTCATTGGTTCCCTTCAGTTTCTTCACCTCCCGGAGTAGCTCGTGCTCAAGGGTTAATATCTCCTTGGGCTTCTTGTACTTGAAAGGAAAGGCAGAATATGTCATTACCTCTACAGAAACCAATTTCCCTTCCATGTACATCCTGTAGTGTAATGTTTGACCTAAAGTGGAATAACACAGAGGCTTCTTATTCCCTATATAGTTCCCTCTGTCACACAGTCACCCATGTAGTAGTGGATGACAGTATGGGCTGTGACAGGGCTCTCAGCCTGCTCAAAGTGGACAGGTTGCCCTCTGGAGTTTATCTGTTGAAGTGCACCTGGCTTAGCACCTGCATCAGTGAGCAGAGACTGCTGGATACAGCAGTCTAAAGCCTACTCAACCCAGACAAAGACATCGAAACTACAAAGGACGGTGTCAAAGAAGACGTACTCAACAAAATCCCACTCCTAGCCACACAGGACATGAAGCAGCCGATCTCTGATGAAACAAAACCAGATGAGTCGACAGAGACTGTAGGTTGACGACCACATAACCATTAACCATAACCCTGTCACAGCATGATAGCTTATTCTGGCCCTAAACATACACTTCATTACTTCATGTATCCATAGGTCCAAGACACTAAAGATGACTTCAAAGACGAATATGGCGTCTCCCAGAGCGATCTGGAGGCTCTGATCAGTGGCTTGCACCCCAAGGACGAGACCCCCAGTACTGCCACTGCCCCCTCAGACCCCCAACAGAAGCCTCTCTCAGGGAAGTGGGTGTGTGCCCAGTCCTCCCAGTCCAAGGTTGACAACCACAACAAGCACATCACAGATAAACTGGAGGTGCTGGCCAAGGCCTACACGCACCAGGGGGACAGATGGAGAGCACTGGGCTACTCCAAAGCCTTCAACCCCCTCAAGAGCTACCACAAGCCTATCACATCCTATGAGGTAGGTTATTTAGTCCCATATCTGCATAGTTGGTGATTATGGTCGGCCCTTTTGTATTTGTGTCGGCATAATTCATTGCTGAAAGGCAGAATATGTCATTACCTCTACAGAAACCCATTTCCCTTCCATGTACATCCTGTAGTGTAATGTTTGACCTAAAGTGGGATAACAGAGGCTTCTTATTCCCTATATAGTGCACTACTTTCGACCAGAGTCGGGCTCAAAAGTAGTGCAATATATAGGGAATAGGGTGCCAATTTTAACAAACACAAGGAATAAGAAATCGAATAGTACAGAGAAACCGATTATGATAGGTATACACATAAAGTAACGGTCAATCTCTTCATCAGATACTTAGTAGGCTATCCTAATGTTTGTTCTAAGTAATTCAATGATTCCCTTGAGTTTATAGGCGTGTTCTGATACAAGTGAGACGAATAGAAAAATAGAGTTTCAATCTAGTCTACAGTATCAAATTATAGTTTGCCTATCAGTCTCTGTATATTGGATATAAGACTTTCAGTGTAAAATCATCCAAGAAGGGATTTGAGAAGTACTGTAATTGGTTTGTTTGTTGTTGTTGTTGTTGTTGTCAGGAGTACTTACACTGACGATTAACGTGTTATTGGCGTGGGTGAAGTTGAGCGCGGAACTATCCATTGGCAGCTGGCTTCGGTCCAGATCAGGAACATTAAACTTCTTGTAGTACCTGCAAAGGATAAACACACCGCAGTGAGAAAAGGGTTTCTTGAAGGCAAGAGATCAATCTTTTTGTCAACAGTGCCACCTATAGGAGAGCCAGCCTCACTTACATATGCGGAACTGTAACAAGCACTGACAAAGAAAATAAAGGAAAATATAGGAGGCCTTCTCCATTGTGAAGATGTTACAACTGTATAAATTATATAGACTTTGAATGTGGTATCACTTTTCAAGGACCTGTAGTTAACAATATCTGAAGTGATATAGGCCTAGCAGTTTATCAGTAGATTTCTAAGGAGGGGAAACATATCAGCTGTATGCATAACTAGTAAAGCCATTTGGGCATGAGAGTTGAATAGAGGCTATTCGGATGTTACTTTTTGTTATTTGTTCGTATGATGCAGCATCGTTGATCAGGCTCCACTGAAATGTTGTAGACCTCTTTGGGGTACGGAAGGTTCCGGACTCTCCACAGGAAACTGGTCTTTGTGTCTTTGCGCATAAATACAGGCTGAGAAAATACAACAGAGCATTGTACTGTTAAATGCATACTCTTTGATTGATGATTAATTGAATAGTGAAATGATGAAAATGAAGTGAATTCCACGATCGTAAAAGTAGTAGTTGACACATTTGGATGAGTACTGTTGGTGATAGTGAACTAGAATCAATTAGCAATTTAGATCATGGCCTGAAATATAACAGATGTAAATATTGTATAATACAACTCACGTTTGAACAGTTTTCCTTGATAACATCTGATTCCAAACAGGCTACAGTAGATGGGACTGGCTCTCCAACTTCTATCTCCCATGGTCCCTGTCCCTTCAAGGTGCTTTTCGAACGCCACTTTCGTACTGCAAAGTAAGAATACATGTAAGTAACAACAACTGAGAGTGGAAATAATATAATGCACCGGAAGCAATGTAGCTAATGCAGGATACTTTTTTAGATGTTGTCTAATCTGAAACAAACTTACCAATGAGCTCATCTGTTGTCAAGTCATATTCTTCTGCCATTTCTTTCCCATCTGTAAAGAGATAGTGTATCTTCCTTTTCCCTGGAAAGAGGTTTGCAAAGCACCAATAGAGATGCATTTAAATGTGAACTAGCTAGCTGTCATCTTTGCTAAACAGATTTGCTAGGCAAAGTGAAGGTTAGTGGTAGTTCGCAGCTAATGCTAGCGAGCTTATAATGGACACTGAAGTCTTACTAGATGAATGTAAGGGTAAATGTTGTGATACAAAACACAATAATGATGATAACTTGTCTGCATCTCTCTGTTTCACTTACCATCGTGTATTAAAGCGGTTTTCGTGGATGCTTTTATGAGATCTGTCCAGCTCTGCACAGCCATATTGCAAAAAACGGACACTTCCTAAACATCACGTGTAGCCACGGCAACGGAGGTCATCGTGAAACGTATAATTCATTTTTCCTTTTTTTAAACTCCATAATCTGTCAAAAACATGTTTACATTTACTCAATAAATAATACATATTTTTTTTACAATATTTTCTCGAAAAATATGTAACTTTGTCGTGCAAGAACTAAAAATAGGTCTATGACGTACCGGAAGTTTAATTATTTTTAAACCATCTGCATTGTCACATTGGTTTGTGTTTTGGTCGTCCAAAGGGGTAAAACATATGTATTTTCAAGAGTGTATCGACCAGATGATAGTAAATTAGTTTAATAAATATATAACGTAACATATTTCAGTGGAGTGAGTGAATCCCAGCTGTTCTAAACAGTTAAATGCCGTTGTTGTTGTCTGCTTGCTAGCTAACTTAGCTAGTCAGCTAAAGTTAGCTAGCTAGCCAGTGTCAGTTGTCACATTCTGTTCTATGTTTTTCAGAGCTCCCCTTTCCCTGGCGAAATGTCTGCCTACGGAATTATGAAAGCTTTCCCCAAAGTGAAGAGAGCAAGGGCACGTGAGGGAAAGGATGCCCCCCACCAAAGAGGAAGTCTGATGAAACTGTACCTGTTACAGGTGTGGGCCGTGTTTGAGAGCATCAAATTCGTAATGCATTTTGGACAAATTGTGACTGACAGATCTACAAATAATAATGATTTTATAACGGTAGATCAGTCAGCAGTCGATGTTGAACAAGCCCTGTGTGTGTAAAACTACTTTTTCACAATCCCATTTCAGGGAGTGCTTTCCAGGGCTTCACCATACACATATTACCAGCCAGCATCGGGAGCGTCAGATCTTCCAGAGACAGATTGTCCAGAATGGAGGCCAAACGGAGAGTTCCCTCTGTCCCACAGTCACCCATGTAGTAGTGGATGACAGTATGGACTGTGACAGGGCTCTCAGGCTGCTCAAAGTGGACAGGTTGCCCTCTGGAGTTTATCTGTTGAAGTGCACCTGGCTTATGCATCAGTGAGCAGAGACTGCTGGATACAGCAGACTACAGCCTAATCGACCCAGACAAAGACATGGAAACTACAAAGGACGGTGTCAAAGAAGACGTACTCAACAAAATCCCACTCCCAGCCACACAGGACATGAAGCAGCCGATCTCTGATGAAACAAAACCAGATGAGTCGACAGAGACTGTAGGTTGACGACCACATAACCATTAACCATAACCCTGTCACAGCATGATAGCTTATTCTGGCCCTAATCATACACTTCATTACTTCATATATCCATAGGTCCAAGACACTAAAGATGACTTCAAAGACGAATATGGCGTCTCCCAGAGCTATCTGGAGGCTCTGATCAGTGGCTTGCACCCCAAGGACGAGACGCCCAGTACTGCCACTGCCTCCTCAGACCCCCAACAGAAGCCTCTCTCAGGGAAGTGGGTGTGTGCCCAGTCCTCCCAGTCCAAGGTTGACAACCACAACAAGCACATCACCGATAGACTGGAGGTGCTGGCCAAGGCCTACACTCACCAGGGGGACAGATGGAGAGCACTGGGCTACTCCAAACCCGTCAACGCCCTCAAGAGCTACCACAAGCCTATCACGTCCTATGAGGTAGGTTATTTAGTCCCATATCTGTATAGTTGGTGATTATGGTCAGCCATTTTGTATTTGTGTCAGCATAATTCATTGCTGTCTCTCTTTTCGCACAATTGCAAACATTGTGAAATGTGGCTGATAGGTTGGTTGGTTGGTTTACGCAACTGCATCTCTGTTATTGACAAGATGGATGCATAAATCGTGTATTGATGGATGCATAAATTGATTGCTGCTGGTTCAATTTCAGGTGTCCTGAAAGGAGTCCTTACAGGCCCAGTGCAGTAAAAATGCTGTTTTTACTGTGTTTTGTATCATATTGTACAACAGCTGATGAAGTCATTTGAGGAAATGCTTCCTTTTAAATCAATGAACGCTGCGTGTTACGTTAAGCTCAAGAATCAACTTCATTCTATCTTGTAAATTGAAATAATGAGAAATAGTTGATTATTGTTGCATATGGCCTCAGCTATACACCGATGGTTATTTTACATAGATTTATGAAGTTACAAAGCTGCTACTACTAGTTAGCTAGCTACATTGACTATCTAGCAACTTGTAAAATTAGAGGATAATTTAGTACAACCACTAGTACCTGCAAAAAACTGAGCAAAAGCTATTGTACTTACGCATAATCAATTAATATGGTATAGTACAGTAGGAAAAATAGAATAGACACTCCCGCTCTGCTCCTCTCCGCTCTCAAAACAACGTGCTCTGTGTAGCAAGTAAAACGTCACATTGATGAGATGCTGATGGAAAGCAACTTGACGTGTATAGTGGAGTTAGTGTGACTATGTGATCAATGCTATTTCCTCATAGTTGCTTCATTTGTGGGCACCTCCGTAAGATAGATCACTTGGGAGAGGCAGTGCCAGTACTGGAGATGTTCACCAATATCTGGGGGGCAGGGGCCAAGACTGCCCAGCTTTGGTGCACACAGGTTAGATGGATTGACCTTAGAGGGTGTTGGTTGTCACACAGTCAGTCTCTCTGTCTGTGTGTGTCTCTCTTTCTCGCTCTCTTATTTTGCATGCAACACTGCTATGCCTGTGTAAGATTTGTTATTTTTGTATTGCGGAGCGTGCAGTTATTTTAGTGTATGATGGTGTGATACAAATCGATTTGACATGAGATTAAAAAATATATATTTTCCATTTTAGGGGTTCCGCACTTTGGAGGACATCCGCACCAAGGCCAATCTGAACCACAGCCAAATAATTGGACTCAAACACTACGACGACTTTCTGGACCGGATGCCCAGAGAAGAGGCAGCCGCCATTGAAAAAACGGTAATACATCTCCCTCTTATTGTCTCAAGCACCCACATTCAAGGTCAATCAATGTTAAAATGTAACCTTCTAACATTATATTAGTTATAGACTAAACAGGCCTCTTCTTCTCACTTCATCTAGTGGGGTTAAGAGAGTTTCTTTAGAAAAGTGTCTCCAGTCCAGTACTCTAACCCCCTTGCGAACAAGAGATCTTGTAAAGTGAAATGCTATGGGACCTCAAAGCCAAGTTCAGATGTTTTAAGCTTGCCTTGGCCCCTAAGCAGACTGTCAGTCCAGTCCTCCTAGCCTGGTCTGTGTGTGATGGAGAAAGCAGACATCCCACTGTCAGAGTCCTGCCGGCCGCATCCCAAAGGGGGGGGAACTCACTCTTAGAAACTTGGCGCATCATATGTCAGCAGATACCAGGGCTGTGTTTCATTCCAGAAATGTGTTTCCTCCCCCTCTGCCTCCATTCACTCCCTTTCATGGATCTGAGATAACTGGGTGGGTGTAAAGCAAGAACTCATCTAGATTACGCCCATAAAGATAGAGGACTCATCATGGATATAACCCGTTTTAGCATGGGCTTCCACCACTTTAAAGTAGTCAACTGCGTGGGGAGTCCTGTGAGTTGGGAGCAATCAGCCAATGAAGAAGAAAATGGACTACTTTAAAATGGAGATAGCTCCATGCTGTCGCATGTATAATGGCACAGATACAAAGATGAGTCGTCTATCTAACTCTATGATTCTGCCTTATTGCTTTCACCAGTCCAGTCCTATCAGATCTGTGAAAGGGAGGGAACATAATCGTGGAATGAAACGCGGCCCTGGTCACTGGGAGCACCGGGTACAAAGCCAGTTGTGTTCATATAGTATTACTTGGATTTCCTTGTTGCTTTCGTGGCTGCCAGATACAAAGTCCAGATTAGAAAGATGACTATAGCATGTGTCCTTTTGACTTGTGGCTTGTCAAAATAATAGGTAGTGTCGTCAAAATGTATCTGGCTTGCTTGAATGCGGTTAATGCTTACCTGTTGACCGGCAAGGCTTTATGAAAATACACAATTTTCTTTTCTAATTTCAAGTAGGTAATATAAATACAATTTGAGGACTTGTGTTGAAGATTCAACACGTGTACAACATGTTATTTTGAGTCCAAATATGAACAAGAAACAAACCAAACCTTCTGTTATAATGAAGGCCCCTGAGAGAACATTACTGGGGAAAACTTTGAAACATAGTCTAGAACCCATAACCATTCATGATAAACACATTGTATGCAAAGTGGTCCTCCCCACCACTGGTCTGGGATCCAAGCTGAATTGTTCTTTTTCACAGTTGTTTTTTAACTGAGCCAATAGTGAAACACAATAGTGTATCAGAAAAACAATAGTGAAACAACTATTCAACTTATTTCAAACAATCAAAATGTCCTTGTCCTGTTGTAAATATATAGGTGAGATAGCCCCCACCATATATTGTATCCCAAACAGTAACATTTTTCACTGTATGTGAAACTAAGTTAATTCAGTGTGGTCTGGATTTGGGCAATTTTATGCTTAAATTGAATATTGTGATATTTGACATTGATGACATATCATGATGTGCAAGACTATACTCTAATTGAGCTTTACAAATCAAAACTATGCCGTTTTATCAGTTAGGTTGTATCAATATGATGAAAATGTAGTCTAAATGAATGAATTAAATCTTTATTTTTTATTTTTTTTGCCATACAATGAATATTTAATGAGAATGTGACTACAATATCGTAAATAAGCACAAAAATGTCCCAGACTGGAATAATTCAGTCATTAACCCGTTACACTTGTGGGAGTTGGCCTATATGGATTGGGCTAAATTGAAATGTTTCTTACAGAAGGATTGTGAAAAGCACATGCATAACCATGGTAGCAATTGAAAGGGAACAGTTTGGAGATATTGGGAAAATTATTAGACCAAAGGTGAGCACACAACAGTTCACCTGACACAAGACACTGTTGATTTTATGTGCATTTTACATTTACTGTACTTTTCACCGCATTTATTGATAACGAAATCTGAAAATACTCTGGATACATTCTGTAACATGATAACAATATTCCTGAAAAATGCGGGGTAGGTGCAACATAAGACAAAACAATTACAAGAGTTTGAGTGAGAGGACTAACTGGTGTCTCCAGTTGCCACACACCTATCCAAAGTGTGCACAGTTCCTAAGCAATTTCAATGCACTTTTATGACTTAAAGAAGTCTTCAACTGTAAGGTACTTTTTTAAATGTTTACCTCTCCTAGCTGTAACATTGAGAAACTAGAGCAAGCACACTTGTAGTTGTTTAGTTTAAAACACAACCTTGCATTCCCGCCATCACACAATTTACTGTTGCTGTTTACACAATCCCAAAACAGTCTGTCATAAATCACAATCTGGGTCAGGTGGGCATGATTTGAAAGCTTGTTCTATTGGCAACATGACTATAAGTTAGGCTTTCACCAGGTCATTCAGAGAAATGGATTGTAATTTTGGTCTGCATAAAAAGGAGTCATGAGTGCTTTCAGGTGGCAAATTATCTTCAGAATTATAAACAGGCTCATTCTGTTCAGAACAACCCAGGGTATGATGCCATGTCATCTTGTAACTGTACATCAAACATACTGATCATAAACGCTGACACTGTACATGCCATGAGTTTTAGGATATGGAAATGTGAAGTGCACATTTGGACTCACAGGTGTTTGGCTTGTGTGACATCAAAGTGGTATTTATTATAATAATCCTCATCGTCTCATCTTTCAAAGTACATAGTGTCCTCTTAACTTACAGCATTTCCCTCACTAAGAGAACAAAAAAAAATCCCATTTTGCCCAAGTACTGGGAGAGATGTGGGGCAACTTCTTAACGCGCGCGGTGCTCGAGTTCAGAACGGCTGTCAGTCCAAACCCATACAGCGCTGTGAAGCGCAGAGCCTGAGCTAGGATGTCTGGTATAGTTACTGTATAGCTACTACGTCCCAATATAGGCACTTATTAGTGCCCAAATCTGCCATTTTCAACACCTATACGGGTACAGGTATGAGTGTAAAGGGCTACCAACTAAAAACAATTATTGGATATCGCAAACTGTAACTTCCACTCTAGTAGTGCATGTACTGTATCTATGTGAAGGAGGCAGCGCTTTTATTCCATGACAAACGGTAACATATCCCTGTTCTTTTCTACTGTATAGGTGAAGGAGGCAGCTCAGTTCCTGGACCCTGGCCTGTTGGCCATGGCCTGTGGTTCGTACCGCCGGGGAAGGACACATGTGGAGATGTTGACGTCCTCATCTCTCACCCAGACGGGAAGTCCCACCGGGGTGTCTTTAGCAAAGTGTTACAGAGCCTCCACCAGAACGGTAGGAGGACATGTCCAAACACAGGGCATTTGATTTATTAACTGTCGGTGAATTCCCAACCAATTATAGCTACATTAATAGTTTTTCTCTCTTGTATTGACAATTCATCTTCTTTCAACATGATATCATTCATCATTTATTTTTTCATTTAATAATGGGATAAGCTGAGAGCCGGATCATAATTCACTAGGCATGATCGTTTGTGTTTTCTTTTTCAAAACAATTTACTACAGTGTGCCCTAATGAATGCGACCCAGTTCTTGTTCTTTTTTAAAATGTATTATTCAGGCTTCCTGACGGATGACCTAGTGAGCCATGAGGAGAGTGGCGAGCATAAGACGTACATGGGTGTGTGTCGTCTGCCAGGACCTGGCCGGCTCCACCGCCGCCTCGACATCATTGTGGTGCCCTACGGCGAGTTCGCCTGCTCCCTCATATACTTCACCGGCTCGGCACATTTAACCGCTCTATGAGGGCATTGGCCAAGACAAAACGCATGAGCCTATCAGAGCACTCATTGAACAGCGACGTGTTGAGACAAGGAAGTTTGAAGGTGTATGGGGGGGCACCACTACCCACGCTCACTGAGAAGGATGTCTTCACCCATCTGGGAATACCTTTCAGGGAACCTCAGGATAGAGACTGGTGATGTTGATGTTTTTAACACTGTTGGTATGAGTCGATGCATAAGTTATATATTTTTACAGAAAAATTATGATGGTGATAGTGGTGAGGTGAAGATCATGCTTATGTATGCAGATTTCAGACAGTGTCATATCAACATGTCAACTGTGATTTTAGACTTGAATTGTATGATAATCTCATTTTACAGAAGGAAAAACACTTAAGATGAATGGTGACTGCTTGGTATGTTTTTATGAAGATAATGGTGATTACAGAAATATTAAACACTACTTTTAACAATCACTTAGGTAATCCTTGTTTTTACAACTTTGTTGTTTATTATTGCTTTGTTACTACAGAGAATTGAATATTAAACCACTGTTCTTTTTCATTCATGCCTGTCCTCGCTCTCAAATATTATTGGCTGAGGTAAGAGCCAGCTGGCTCTTTTTGCTTCACCATAGGTCAGCCTGCAAAGTGACTGATGGTGAGCAACGCATCTCTACACCCATCACATTGCGCACATGGAACAAAAGATGTGACCGAACACGCCACACCCAGCCCAAACCAGAGTCCCCATTCGAAGGAACCGATGAGCGGATTCAATGATGCTGAGCTGCGGGACACTGGTTTATGGCCATTGACATTAACGGGCAAAAGTGGTGAGGGAGGAACATCCTTCACAAATCTAACAGTAATCTGTGCTGCTCGATCATGTAGTCGACAAGGCAGCATGGTGCATGGTCCAGAAACATACATCTCTTCCATAAAATACTGTATGTTTGAAACTAGTTTTCTTTGGGAAGGCAGATAAAGTGTTTTTAGCAAAAGCAATCACTTTTGCAACACTCATTGCTCCACGTGCTTAATTACATCACTTTTGTTCTGAGCTGACAGCCGAGTCCTCAGAGCATGCGCAGACCAGCTGGCTGGTGTGTTTTTCTGACATATTCAATCAATCCTTATCCCAGTCTGCTGGCCACCATTGTCCCTGTTCCCAAGAAAGCTAAGGTAACTGAGCTAAACGACTACTGCCCCGTAGCATTCACTTCCGTCATCATGAAGTGCTTTGAGAGACTAGTCAAGGACCATATCACCTCCACCCTACCTGACACCCTAGACCCACTCCAATTTGTTTACCGCCCAAATAGGTCCACAGACGACGCAATCGCAACCACACTGCACACTGCCCTAACCCACAAGAGGAATACCTATGTGAGAATGCTGTTCATCGACTACAGCTCAGCATTCAACACCATAGTACCCTCCAAACTCGTCATCAAGCTCGAGACCCTGGGTCTCGACCCCGCCCTGTGCAACTGGGTACTGGACATCCTGACGGGCCGCCCCCAGGTGGTGAGGGTAGGTAACATCTCCACCCAGCTGATCCTCAACACTGGGACCCCACAAGGGTGCGTTCTGAGCCCTCTCCTGTACTTCCTGTTCACCCACGACTGCGTGGCCATGCACGCCTCCAACTCAATCATCAAGTTTGCGGACGACACTACAGTGGTAGGCTTGATTACCAACCATGACGAGACGGCCTACAGGGAGGAGGTGAGGGCCCTCGGAGTGTGGTGTCAGGAAAATAACCTCACACTCAACCTCAACAAAACAAAGGAGATGATTGTGGACTTCAGGAAACAGCAGAGGGAGCACCCCCCTATCCACATCGACGGGACAGTAGTGGAGAGGGTAGTAAGTTTTAAGTTCCTCGGCATACACATCACGGACAAACTGAATTGGTCCACCTACACAGACAGCGTCGTGAAGAAGGCGCAGGAGCGCCTCTTCAACCTCGGGGCTGAAGAAATTTGGCTTGTCACCAAAAGCACTCACAAACTTCTACAGATGCACAATCAAGAGCATCCTGTCGGGCTGCCTGGTACGGCAACTGCTCTGCCCACAACCGTAAGGCTCTCCAGAGGGTAGTGAGGTCTGCACAATGCATCACCGGGGGCAAACTACCAGCCCTCCAGGACACCTACACCACCCGATGTCACAGGAAGGCCATAAAGGTAATCAAGGACAACGACCACCCGAGCCACTGCCTGTTCATCCTGCTATCATCCAGAAGGCGAGGTCAGTACAGGTGCATCAAAGCAGGGACCGAGAGACTGAAAAATAGCTTCTATCTCAAGCCATCAGACTGTTAAACAGCCACCACTAACATTGAGTGGCTGCTGCCAACACACTGACTCAACTCCAGCCACTTTAATAATGGGAATGGATGGAAATTGATGTAAAATATATCACTAGCCACTTTAAACAATACTACTTAATGTTTACATACCCTACATTACTCATCTCATATGTATATGTATATACTGTACTCTATATCCTCTACTGCATCTTTATGTAATACATGTATCACTAGCCACTTTAAACTATGCCACTTTGTTTACATACCCTACATTACTCATCTCATATGTATATACTGTACTCGATACCATCTACTGCATCTTGCCTATGCCGTTCTGTACCATCACTCATTCATATATCTTTATGTACATATTCTTTATCCCTTTACACTTGTGTGTATAAGGTAGTAGTTTTGGAATTGTTAGGTTAGATTACTTGTTGGTTACTACTGCATTGTCGGAACTAGAAGCACAAGCATTTCGCTACACTCGCATTAACATCTGCTAACCATGTGTATGTGACAAATACATTTGATTTGACTTCGCCATGGGCTTTGAATGGGGTACCTGGCTGCTGCCTGGGAGACAGCCCAGTTTCAAAACAAATGCAATCATCTTTACTGTTCATTTGAGAAGGCTGATGCTCCCTCCCGCTTTCACCTCAAATATATGTAAAAGGACCATAAATGTCTGGTTTTGTTTTCTTGGAAAGCTGTGTGAGCTGTTATATGATGCAATATTAGTTATTGTTGCATTTACTACTTATCTAAGTCCTATCAACTGATATGAGCCAGAGAATGGCTGTGGATTGACTGCATTATTTAAATGAAATGTTGGCATATTGGCAGTTAATTAGCTACATTTATGGAATCATTCCTCTAAAACTGTCTGGCTAACACACATACAGTGCAGATAAATTCTTCACATTCATTGTTTTACACACTATCTTATCACAGCACTGGCAAACCAAACCGTGGTTGAACAACTCCCTAACTCGCTGATCTTTGGACGATCACAATAAGGTTCATTCCATTCTAGTATTCAAATTCCACGCTCGGTGTACCCCGGGACAGATTAATCGAATTCGCCTCCTTGAAATATCAAATTACGCAGTAGCAAGGAGGCAGCGCATGCGTGGTCTTTCAGTGCGTCTGGTAGAGCCGTAAACTAGTTTGACATTTCGCTAAGATTAGTGAAGTGAACAACAAACGTCTACGCTTATGTTTTTACACGAGTCCGGTCGGAGGAATGAACGAGATTTTAGGCGTGGGTCTTAAAATGGGATTGTTTTTGCACGTTGTCGCTGTTAGCCCCTCCGAAGCGACATTAGACGAGGTAAGATTTGGACTCAAGTCTGCCAGGATTTGTTTTTGGTTCGGGTCGTGCATGTTTATTTGGGTAGCTAGTAATGTTGCAAATACGGCTAGCTACTTTGTTAGGGAGCTAGTTATTAATTTGACCAGCTGTTTTCCTACAAGTTTGCTGGCTTACTAGTATCGGTTAGGTATAACTTCTAAATTCGACCGCTGTAGCTAGCTTTAGCTATCTTGCTAGCTAGTTAGTTAGTTGTTCAGTCAGCTATTTAGTTGGCATCACAGGCACTTAGCCATATTGCTAGCTAGCGTTGACGGAACTCGACAAAGTGTGTGCTGCTTTAGTAACTAACGTTAGCTACATGGCTACTGTAAGTCACTAACCTTAGTGTTAAGCAAACTTCTCTAGCCGCACCCATTGACAGCTGTCTAATTAAATGGTTGACAGTTATCAAATATCTCGCCACGTACAGCATTATCATCCTACTAGCCAACAAGTCAGTTGCTGTCTACTTAAAAACAATGATTACTTGATATATATTTGCATTGAAACTGCATGTGTAAGTGCTGTTTTATAAACGGGTTGGCTGTTGTAACGAAAATGATGCGCGTGCATCGATGTGACCGGAATCTGCGTTATGATTCTGAACAGCCAGTTAGTAACAATGAGGGGATTCGGTTCATCTGGCACGGATAGGCGTGTTTTGCATAATGTGTGTTGATTGTATTGGTTTTAGAACCAACCAAGCCCCAAGCATGAGCCAGATGCTCCAGTCAAAACTCACTGTGAAGTCGGCTCCAATAAACGGTGTAATTAAGCACGTGGTTAGATTGCTTTTTAACATGCGAAAGTGTTCGCTTTTGATACAAATATATGTATCTGCCTTCCCAATGAAAACTAGTTTTAAAGTTGAAACATATATTTTCTGGAAAAGAGGTGTATGTTTCTGGACGATTCACCATGACCGAACATCGCAGATTACTATTCCATTTGAGAAAGGAGCTCTTCCCTCACCGTTTTGCACCTCACGTCACCGGCCATTGACCGGTGCCCCGCTTAGCATAATCGAATTCACCCAATCACAAGAAGCCGCAATTAAGGGAATCGCGGATGTCTCGTTTCAGCTAGTGTTCTTTATATCGTGTCTTGTTTTCAGGTGTTTTGACTGATTTCATGTCAATGCTAATATGTACAAAAAAATATGCTTGCTAGCTAACCAACAACTGTAACGATGTATTTGAGACAAGTGCTGCGCCAGCTATTTGAGAACTTGTTCTCAACTTGCCTACCTGGTTAAATAAAGGTGAAATAAAATGTAAAAAAATATTTACCACTCTGCAGAGCTGCCTCAGAACAAGATTCATATCGAAAAACGCTAACCTGCTCTTGTTTTTTCAAGACAACTGGAAATGCTGGGGGGGAAACGACCTCAAATCACGACGTCAGTGATTTTCAGGTCGGAAAGTCGGGGCTCTAGAAAGATGCCAAATTGGATTGGATTAAAAAAAAAAAAAAATGTTTAGTTCCCATTCCTCTTGAAGACACTGAAGTTGGACATTTTAGAGTTCCCAATTGTTTTGAACCTGGCTTAATTTCAGTCCATGTCCTGACACACAAAGTCCCCCCTCATATAAGATAATTTTATAATTAGATAAAAGGTTCATATAATTATTACTAGTAAAGTTATTTAAGTTGTGGCCCATTCTATACAAAGAAATTGACATAGAAGCCAATCACAGCACTCCTTTTGGGAAATTCTCACAACTGGCATTCGACCCCTAAAATATTAAATATTCATGTTTATATTTTTAAATATTTATATAATGTGCATTTTCTTTATTAAAGTACAACTCCTATTACAGAGCAGGCAGTAAAGCTTTGACACCAAATTTTCCTTGGAAGTGCAGAATAAACATTATGGAGTCTTAAAGAAGGCCTGGGTAATGCCAAAATGTCACATGTTCCAACTGCAATTCATTATTTTTCAATTATGCTTTAATATAAAAATGTAATGATGGTGATGGTACAAAATATGAATAACACCTTCCTAATATTGAGTTGCGCACCCTCCCCCTCCTTTTCCCTCAGAACAGCCTCAGTTCGTAAGGGCATGGACTCAAAAGCGTTCCACAGGGATGCTGGCCCATGTTGACTCAAATGCTTCCCACTGTTGTCAAGTTGGCTCGATGTCCTTCTTGATACACACAGGAAACTGTTGAGTGAGAAAAAAAATGCAGCAGTGTTGCAGTTCTTGACACAAACCGGTGCCTGACACCTACTACCACACCCCGTTCAAAGGCATTTAAACCTTTTGTCTTGCCCGTTCCCCCTCTGACTGGCACACATACACAGTCCATGTCTCAAATGTCTCCCGGCTTAAAAGTCCTTCAACCCGTCTCCTCCCATGTCTATCTACACTGATTTGAAGTGTATTTATTAACAAGTGGTATCAATAAGTGATCATAGCTTTCACCTGGTCAGTCGGTCATGGAAAGTGTTCTTAATGTTTTGTATAGTCATCTATGTCAACAATCCTTCCTCTAAAGGACCCTTCTATGGATAACATTTTGTGAAAATCCAAAAAATCATGGTCCTGTTTTGTGAGGAATCACCCACAAGTCTAAATTTCATTTAACAATGTTTTTCTTTATTTCTAGGAAGGGGGCTACAGCCCCTCACAGATATCTGAACGTTCTCCCTGTTTGCTGCTACATCATTGAGACTTTCATTTTGTATCTGGCATCTTGCCTTAGTTCTGGGTGACTGAATATGGTCACCAGTTGCTGAGTGGAGGAGCCAATGTCAATCCCAATGTCTTGTTTAACCTCGATTTGTCAAGTTCTGTTTGAGAGAAATATTGAGTGACACAATATTTGGATTGCATTGTCCTGCGTGGTTTTGGCCTAGGCTGACATCAGTCACCCTCATTTTTCAAACTCCCAAACTGACCAGGTATCAAACCCAGGTTGTCCGTACATTGCATTTCAAGACTGCCTTATAGCCAGCCCCCTGTGCTACAGCTTAGACGTGTAGCCTAATATCTGTCTGCAAAGACAAGACTTCAGATCTCTTGCAAGGTGGTTACTCTTCACGTGGGAGTATTGTTGGTGAAACATTAACCACAATAGGCTAGTTCCCTGAGCACGTCCTCTTCCCTTTGAAAAGTAGAGCTGAATGTGTGTGTGGTGGTCGAGAATGTTGTTTTTGTTGTCACCGCTTGTTCTGTTCAGCACTAACTGTCCTACCTTGAACTTTCTTCAGAACATATCTCTCCTACAACACTGTTGCTGTACAGTCCCCTTGCCAGTCAGCTCTGTCAGTATTGAATCTGCAAAATTGGAAGTGAACTATACCAGGGTTCTACACTGACTTTTTCCAGCTACCACCTTTTTCAGTTGGTGGCACCAACACACGATTTAGTCACACCAAACTTTTAATAAAGATAATGGACAATGACCTGGCCGGTGTCCCGTAATGACTGCATTCTGTACAGAACCAGGCTAAAAATGACTAGTCATCTTTTAAATTAGTATGCCCTTGTTCTTTGATGTAGCTCGATTTACTGTAACAGCAAAGAAAATAGACTTTAAAATAAAATGCTAAATGTATTTATTGCGGATTTCAAAGTGGCGTGTGTTCTGTGAAATCCTCTAGAGGGCAGATTTTGGAAAAACGATACTTGATACTGTACCAAAACGATATCATGGCAACAAAACAAAAATACATTTGATGTTCAAAATCCAATTCTTAAAACATATTTGCTGACCATTGTTGAGAGAATTTGTGAAATGTAGATTCTTGTGTAGTTACCCTTATTTAGGTGCTTACCAGCCAGACAGTTGTTTGGCTAGCTGTGTTTCTGCAGCGCACTTGTGATGTTGTTTTCAAAACTAATGGCCACTGGATTGATGCAAATAATCATGATTCTGCCAAGAAGGCATAGGCTACTTTGTAGTTCGTTTTTATTTGTCTTTCCATCTACCTGAACACAGTAAGGGCATCATTAACGGCTCCATAAAGCAGTAGACATGTAGGTCCTACACGTACCACACGCAGCAGAGCTCGACATTCAGGTAAATTTGCCAGTGGCACACTGGGCCAATGCCAACTTAAAGCTACTGACCCAAATTAGAGAAATACCGACACGGGTCAAGATCTGACAGGAAATCGAATGAAGTGCATAATTTCAACAGCAGCTGATTTTATCATTCATTTGCGACCTGAGCAAGTAGCCTATACAGGGTTCATACAGACAAAATTCAAGGACTTTTTCCAAGCACTTAAAGCTTCAATTTGTAACTTTTTGGACGACCAGACCAAATTCGCATAGAAATATGAGTTAAAGATCCGGTAGATCGGTTCTATGTGCGCTATTTCTTTGCTTCCCGTTTCAAGTTTTGTTCTTGCGTCTTTTACTTTGGGTTTTGTACACCAGCTTCAAACAGCTGAAAATACTATATTTTTGGTTATGGAAAATATTTTTCACAATGGTTTAGATTGTGACAAGTATAGCGTAGATAATCATTGTACAAACTGAATTTAGGTGTACTATTAGAATTTTAGCGACCACGACATGCCGGAGTGATTTCTACATAGTGCATCTTTAAATAAGAAATGTGAAGGACCTACATTTTGATATTTCATTGTTGTAGTAGCGTATTAAAAAAACTCTCATAGTGTGCATTACCACAAGAATAAGGCATTTATTTAAAGGCCTTGTGCATTGACATTTGGATTATTTTGACCTTCTAAAATATGTCAAAATATTGTGGGTTTTGCTTGACTAAATAGTCATGTTCACAACGCACACGCTAATGAAGTCTGGCTTAAATCAACTACCATAGCTTCAAGGACCAAAGAGCATAGACGTAGAGCCCTTCAACTCTGTTCCTGGAGCGCTACTATAGATTTTTGTTCCAACCCTAATCTAGTGCATTTGATTGGAATAATTAGCTGGTTGGTTAACTGAATCCGGTCAGTTACCTGGAATTGGAGTGAAAACCTATAGGAGGGTAGCTCTCCAGGAACAGGGTTGGAGGGAAAACCTATAGGAGGGTAGCTCTCCAGGAACTGGGTCGTAGTGAAAACCTATAGGAGGGTAGCTAACCAGGTACAGGGTTGGAGTGAAAACCTATAGGAGGGTAGCTCTCCAGGAACTGGGTCGTAGTGAAAACCTATAGGAGGGTAGCTAACCAGGTACAGGGTTGGAGAGAACCTATAGGAGGGTAGCTCTCCAGGAACAGGGTTGGAGTGAAAACCTATAGGAGGGTAGCTCTCCAGGAACAGGGTTGGAGTGAAAACCTATAGGAGGGTAGCTCTCCAGGAACAGGGTTGGAGAGAACCTATAGGAGGGTAGCTCTCCAGGAACTGGGTCGTAGTGAAAACCTATAGGAGGGTAGCTAACCAGGTACAGGGTTGGAGTGAACCTATAGGAGGGTAGCTCTCCAGGAACTGGGTCGTAGTGAAAACCTATAGGAGGGTAGCTAACCAGGTACAGGGTTGGAGAGAACCTATAGGAGGGTAGCTCTCCAGGAACAGGGTTGGAGTGAACCTATAGGAGGGTAGGTCTCCAGGAACTGGGTCGTAGTGAAAACCTATAGGAGGGTAGCTAACCAGGTACAGGGTTGGAGAGAACCTATAGGAGGGTAGCTCTCCAGGAACAGGGTTGGAGTGAAAACCTATAGGAGGGTAGCTCTCCAGGAACAGGGTTGGAGTGAAAACCTATAGGAGGGTAGCTCTCCAGGTACAGGGTTGGAGTGAAAACCTATAGGAGGGTAGCTCTCCAGGAACTGGGTCGTAGTGAAAACCTATAGGAGGGTAGCTAACCAGGTACAGGGTTGGAGTGAAAACCTATAGGAGGGTAGCTCTCCAGGAACAGGGTTGGAGTGAAAACCTATAGGAGGGTAGCTAACCAGGTACAGGGTTGGAGTGAACCTATAGGAGGGTAGCTCTCCAGGAACAGGGTTGGAGAGCCTTGCTCTAGAGGAAATGTCTGGTTTGTAAAGGCAGACTATTCCATGGTGACTGAATTGCACATTGCAAATATTCAACCAAGACTTTGAACTTTTTAAATGCCCGGTTTGCATACCCATTCTTGCCTTAGCATTTACTGGTAGATATCCTAACTTGGAACATCTTTCCTACCCCTACCCCTGTCGGTCTTGGCTCCACGCAACGACCAGCAATTTGAGCTCCGCAAGCTCTCTGCCCGACAGATTATCTATGGGCTATATGAGTGTGGTGAATAATCAACATATCGAACAAACAGCTTCGGAAATCCATCTTTTATTTTTATATAGATCAATTATATAGCCTAGATTTAAAATAGCACTATAAAAAATGATCACTGGCCCAAGCAAGCCACTGACGAGTGCATCCTAAACCTCCCCTGTATGTCAAGCCCTGACACACAGACTGGGGCATTCCTGTGCCATTGTTGCCTTATCAGAAAGTTATATTTTTGGTCAATTGCACATTACTGTTTGAATAAATCCTGATAATAATTTTAAACTAACATGCTTCTTTCCATGAAAAGGTAGAGATCCTCCATAAATAATTTAGCTTAGACCGTAGTATTCAGCATCAATAGTCTGTCAGTATGGCAGGTTTCTGCGTATTCATGCCAGATCAAATGCTATATCATATGCACACGGTCAAGAATCCACTTAGTCACTTTTTAGCAGCTGTCAAAGAAAATAAATGTTCTGATAGTCAAGCAGTGACACCGGAATGTTCTTGTATGTCTGGTTGTTTCAGCAGCTTCTCATTATGGTCGATTTTTAAGTTGAATTAATCTCTATTATGCCTGTAGGCTCTGGCAGAGTTAGTAACACAATCCACCCATCCCTAATCCCCTACTGTAGTACGAGAAGGGATGGTTGTTCCATCCTGTAGCAGCCTATTGTCGAAGGCTGAGAGACTGAGGAATGTTGTCTGTCGAGATTCTTTGTTTGGTCAATGTCTCAATGTCTCAATGTCTTGCCTGATACGTCTCCTAGGCGATAGCAAATTCAGACGCCCCAAAAAACGTAACTCTTCATCTCTTAACCTAGGCTTTTTCATCTCTTAACCTAGGCTTAGGCAATTTGTTGTCCAAATAGTATGGATTTGCCTTTAGTTTTTGTTTCTAGGCCTAGCCTATCGTGCTAACTGGACTGGATCCAACATCCTAGCACAAATACAACAACAAGTAACAAAAACATCACGTCATACAGTATAGGTCATAGGCCTAAGGGTTATATCTTTGCACTTTGGTTCTCGACAACAGCCCCGAGGCTGGGAGCCAGGGAGTTCTTGAGCTCCTCTAAAGCCAAAGGTCTCTGACCCGAGACTATTGTGTAATCTCCTCAGTGCAAGTTATTTCAGAACTGGAAATACCTCCAAACCAAACAGTAGCCTAGTTTCTCTGCAGTTTTTTGTGATGGGTTTATACCATGTCATACAATGTAGTTGTATGGTGTGAACTATTTGTGGGAGGCTGTTAAAAAGATACACTGCATAAATGCTCCAGGTTTGCCTAGTGGAAACGCATAGTGTGTGTGTGTGTGAACTTGATCTGTGGCTGGGCTTCACTATTCCTGTGTTATAACTGTCCTCACTCGGACACACACAATCCGCATGCCGTTTTGAATACAGAGGGTGCTCCACTCTTCATTACCATGCAGTCCTCTACTCTGGCTGGCAGCTCACACTCCACTGCCGCTTGGACATTTCCTTAGAGCAATCCTTGTCCCCTATTTTGCTTGGTGTGTGTGTGCGCTCTTTCACTTTTTTCATCTGTGGACTGGAAGGATAACGACCCTTGAGTTGAAAGGACTTGCGCGTTCCTTGGGATTTAGGAATTTTGGACAGCTATGCCTCTCCAGCTGGAAAGGAAACGGGTATAGAAAACCTTGGCTAACATTTCTCCTCAGGATTTAATCCATAATCTAATTTTGTAGATAATGTGTAGCCTGGTAGGGGTTGCCTGATAAATCAATATACATTCTGAAGCAGTTTTTGATTAGAGGCTTCCTTGGCTGTCTTCCTGGTCTGGTTTCTGTTTTTTAGTCAATTCTTTATCAACAGCTATTCCTGCTGTCCCCTTAGAAAGTAGAAACTGATTGATTGAAGGATAACGTGTGTATTGACACTGATTTTAAGTGTGTCTTTGATCTATCAGGTTTAAAGCTTTTGATGTAGGCTAAAAGGCCAGTTCCTGTTTGACTGGAGGCACATTTAGGCCGTCATCTACGCAAACAGAAGATGCTTGTGTCTGTACATTGTGTTTCTCTTGATTAGACGAACTTGGTGTGTTTGTTCCAGGGTGGGCCATGTCTGTCTATAATCCAAGTAATGAGTGATAAGTGATGAGGAAATCTGAGCCGTGGACATTCTAGCAGCTTAGCACCCATGTATAAGAGGGACGATTGAGAGGTTCAATACTACCACTTATGTCTGGACCTAGTTCTTCCAGACCCTATAGGCTACATTGAACACGAGTAATCAGTTATTGATCTATTTTTATGTATTAAATTTTTTTAATTGAAGACGTATTTCATTATTTTTTTATTCTGGCCAGGTACAGTATCTGTGAGTGCTGATAAAGTGACCTAGCCTAAACCCTAGAGGGCAACATGCAAATATGAGTGATCACTAGCCTATCAACTGTCTGGAAATCTTGATATAGTCTATAGGCTATACTATTTGTTATTCAGGTCCCATACAGTTACAGTATCTGTGAGTGTAGTACTCAGGTGACCTAGGTCTAATCGCCAGAGCAATTTCTGTAAAGATAGCTGCTAACTGCTGCATGTTGTGATCTTATAGTTGATGTTTCAGTCAATGCTCCATAATGCTATCATGAGTTGAAGGTGCTACACACAGGATTTATTTTTGCATTGTAATTTCAGAAGATGTCCGTCATACATGCATGCAGTAATAGTAGAATGATAGTGTTTCACAGTATTACTTACCCACCAGTGTTGTGATTAGCTGTGATATTCACCCCATTGGTTTCTCCCGTGGAGCGACATGGATTGTCAATATAGGAAAGCTGTTTTCACTTTGTGGCTTTGTTATTTGGTGGAAATGGAGTCAAGTGGCCAATCACTCTTTTCCTGGATGCTAAAATTCTACACTGTTCGCTCTATTTCAGTTTGTGAGAAAACAAGCACTGAAAAGTGTAGGGAATCATTGTACAATCTAAATCATATACACTGAAGAAAAAATATGAACACGACATGTAAAGTGTTAATCCCATGTTTCATGAGTTCAAATAAAAGATCCCAGAAATGTTCCATATGCACAGAAAGCTTATTTCTCTAACATTTTGTGCACACATTTGTTTCCATCCCTGTTAGTGAGCATTTCTCCTTTTGACAAGATAATCCATCCATCTGACAGGTGTGGCATATCAAGAAGCTGATTAAACAGCATGTCCACCAGAGCTGTTGCCAGATAATTTAATGTTAATTTCTCTACCATAAGCCGCCTCCAACGTTGTTTTAGAGAATTTGGCAATATGTCCAACTAGCCTCACAACTGCAGATTACTTGTATAGTGTTGTGTGGGCAAATGGTTTTCTGATGACAGTGTCGTGAACAGAGTTCCCCATGGTGGGGTTATGGTATGGGCAGTCATAAGCTACGGACAACGAACACTTGCATTTCATCAATGGCAATTTAATTGCACAGAGATACCTTGACAATCCTGAGGCCCATTGCCATTCATCTGCTGCCATCACCACATGTTTCAGCATGATAATGCACAGCCAAAAGTCGCAAGGATCTGTACACAATTCCTGGAAGCTGAAAATGTCATAGTTCTTCCATGGCCTGCATGTTCACCAAACATGTCACCCATTGAGCATGTTTGGGATGCTCTGGATCAAAGTGTACGACAGCTTGTTCCAGTTCCTGACAATATGCATCAACGTCGCACAGCCATTGAAGAAGAGTGGGACAACATTGACTGATTTTCCTTATGAACTGTAACTCAGTAAAATCTTTTACCTTTTTTGCATGTTGTGATAAAAAATAAATTATATATATGTATTTTTTGTTCAGTATAGTTTTTCCAGCTGTTTGAAGCTGGTGGACCAAAAGTGAAAGTAAGGCTTGAGCGCGCGTCTCTGCCATGTTACAGGAAAAGGGGAAGATGAGGGGCAGATTTGCTTTGAATGCAGCCTAGTGATGTTGCAATAGACCTAGCTTCCACATAGGGAAGAAATTCTGAGAAATTCTAGGGGTTTCACCTTTTATCAAGATGATGATGACTAACAAAAATTAACATCCGTCTTTGAGTGGCGGGAGCTGGGTCATATTCACTAGGCAACAGGCGAAAGAAAACAGACTGACACGGCAACAGACTACCTGGGCTTGTCCAATATGAAACGCTTATTTCCGTTGTCCATTGCAAAGGTTTCGCTACAGTGTGACTTAATGAACACAGGTGGTGGATATGCGGTTTTACACTCCTGTTATTGACTTGTCTCTTCTTGTCTTCCAGAGCCTTCTGCACTGTGAGGGGCTGAACAACCAGAGCTACGTCTGTGAATCAGGACACTGCTGTGGGGAGTCACAGTGCTGCAGTTACTACTATGAACTCTGGTGTAAGGACTCTCTCTCTCTCTACGCTATCACACACACCCACACACACACTCTCTCTACCTCTCACTTTCACTCTCATTCTCCCGCTCTGAAATGCATTTGCATTTTAGTCATATCAGTGCACCCTCACATTCACCTGTACACCTGAACAGTGGTGGAGAAAGTACCCAATTGTCATACTTGAGTAAAAGTAAAGATAACTTAATAGAAAATTAAGTAAAAGTGAAAGTCACCCAGTAAAATACTACTTGAGTCAAAGTCTTTGGTTTTAAATATACTTGAGTATCAAAAGAAAGTATAAATCATTTCACATTCCTTAAATTAAGAAAACCAGACGGCAAAATTGTCTAGATTTTTTTTACATTTATGGTTAACCAGTGGCACACTAACACTCAGACATGCTTTGCCTCCACATTGTTACTGTGTAGTGGTGCACTATATCTCTCTATTGCATTCACTAGCAATTTGTCACCACTGGCATTCACTGTACAGGCACTAGATTTTTACAGTAATGTACTGTAGCTCTCTGTTGCTTTCAAAAACAATATGTCACTCCTTCTGTTCAGCAGTACTTTTACAGTAGTTTCACCATAGAGATATGAATAACACGTATTAACATATGTCTATGTTTCACAGTCTTTCTACTGTGTCTCTGTCTCCGGCAGGGTTCTGGCTGGTGTGGGTCATCATCTTCATCCTGAGCTGCTGCTGCGTGTGTCACCACCGGCGCACCAAGCACCGGCTGCAGCAGCAGCAGCGCCAGCACGAGATCAACCTCATCGCCTACCGCGAGGCGCACAACTACACCTCCCTTCCGTTCTACTTCAGTAAGAGTCCCGCCTATCAGAGCTCCCCGTGTGGCACAGCGCGACACCCACAACACGAGAGAGCGCCGTGTTCTGTACACAGTGTCAGACTCGTGGTAGTCCGCCATTGATGTCGTTACTGTCATATTGCGTATTAACCATGGCATGGTGTGCTGCCCGTATTAACCATGGCACGGTGTGCTGCCCGTATTAACCATGGTGTGCTGCCCGTATTAACCATGGCATGGTGTGCTGCCCGTATTAACCATGGTGTGCTGCCCGTATTAACCATGGTGTGCTGCCCGTATTAACCATGGCATGGTGTGCTGCCCGTATTAACCACTGTGTGCTGCCCGTATTAACCACTGTGTGCTGCCCGTATTAACCACGGTGTGCTGCCCGTATTAACCATGGTGTGCTGCCCATATTAACCACTGTGTGCTGCCCGTATTAACCACTGTGTGCTGCCCGTATTAACCACTGTGTGCTGCCCGTATTAACCATGGCACGGTGTGCTGCCCGTATTAACCATGGCACGGTGTGCTGCCCGTATTAACCATTGCATGGTGTGCTGCCCGTATTAACCATGGCACGGTGTGCTGCCCGTATTAACCATGGCACGGTGTGCTGCCCGTATTAACCATTGCATGGTGTGCTGCCCGTATTAACCATGGCACGGTGTGCTGCCCGTATTAACCATGGCACGGTGTGCTGCCCGTATTAACCATTGCATGGTGTGCTGCCCGTATTAACCATGGCACGGTGTGCTGCCCGTATTAACCACGGTGTGCTGCCCGTATTAACCACGGTGTGCTGCCCGTATTAACCATTGCATGGTGTGCTGCCCGTATTAACCATGGCACGGTGTGCTGCCCGTATTAACCATGGCACGGTGTGCTGCCCGTATTAACCATTGCATGGTGTGCTGCCCGTATTAACCATGGCACGGTGTGCTGCCCGTATTAACCATGGCACGGTGTGCTGCCCGTATTAACCATGGTGTGCTGCCCGTATTAACCATGGCACGGTGTGCTGCCCGTATTAACCATGGCACGGTGTGCTGCCCGTATTAACCATGGCACGGTGTGCTGCCCGTATTAACCATGGCACGGTGTGCTGCCCGTATTAACCATGGCACGGTGTGCTGCCCGTATTAACCATGGTGTGCTGCCCGTATTAACCATGGCACGGTGTGCTGCCCGTATTAACCATGGCACGGTGTGCTGCCCGTATTAACCATGGCATGGTGTGCTGCCCGTATTAACCATGGTGTGCTGCCCGTATTAACCATGGTGTGCTGCCCGTATTAACCATGGTGTGCTGCCCGTGTTAACCATGGCACGGTGTGCTGCCCGTATTAACCATGGCACGGTGTGCTGCCCGTATTAACCATGGCATGGTGTGCTGCCCGTATTAACCATGGCATGGTGTGATACAGCTTAGGAGGAACTGCACAGATACACAGCGTTATACTGGTAGTAGTCAACAACATGGCATGGTGTGATACAGCTTAGGAGGAACTGTACAGATACACAGTGTTATACTGGTAGTAGTCAACAACATGGCATGGTGTGATACAGCTTAGGAGGAACTGCACAGATACACAGCGTTATACTGGTAGTAGTCAACAACATGGCATGGTGTGATACAGCTTAGGAGGACCTGCACAGATACACAGCGTTATACTGGTAGTAGTCAACAACATGGCACGGTGTGATACAGCTTAGGAGGAACTGCACAGATACACAGCGTTATACTGGTAGTAGTCAACAACATGGCATGGTGTGATACAGCTTAGGAGGACCTGCACAGATACACAGCGTTATACTGGTAGTAGTCAACAACATGGCATGGTGTGATACAGCTTAGGAGGAACTGCACAGATACACAGAGTTATACTGGTAGTCGTCAACAACATGGCATGGTGTGATACAGCTTAGGAGGAACTGCACAGATACACAGCGTTATACTGGTAGTAGTCAACAACATGGCATTATTGCGCAATGCCCTTCTATTTCAGTCCTATCGTTACCGTGGCGCAGTGAAACACGAGCACTAACGCTTCATACATACTCAACTTCAGCCACAGTAGTTCTCTCCTTCTGCGTTTCTGTCTGACTACATTGCATTGTTATTCCCCAGTGCTGAGGCTTACTCAAACATTGCACCTTTGGTGAATTTTTGTGGTTTTCCCTCTCAGCTAGGGGGGATATTTCTCAATGGCAATTATTGCATCAAACTGAGAGTTTAGTCACTGCCTGGCAGCGCTACCTTGACTCAACTCCAGTCCTTTGTTTGAACTAGGAGTTGCGGTTTTGTTTTGGTATGGGATGAAACACAGCCCTGTTTCATGCCCCAGATTGCAGGAAACCTTAACCACCGGGTCTTGGTTCAATACCACCGGGTCTTGGTTCAATGCCAACGGTGCAACATGTTTTCCTTGCAATCATTTTCAGTTAATCCTAACTGTCTTATGTGTCCCTCTCGTCTTCACTTCCAGGGTTTCTTCCAAATTCCCTCCTACCTGACTACGAGGAGGTGGTGAACCGCCCTCCCACCCCTCCCCCTCCCTACAGTGTCTTCCATACAGTCAGCCCCCTGCCCACGGACCCACAGGACGGACTGGGACACTGCCCGACCATCCAGACAACTCCGGTCCCCCCAGTATCCAACACCCTCTGCTCCAGGCCGAGCCTGGAAGAGCCCCACCGCTTTGGGGGTCCCACTATTGGCAACAACAGACACAAGGCAGACAATAAGCCTCAGGAGCCCCAGGATAGTGGACCAGGGCTAGGGCCCCAGGATAGTGGACCAGGGCTAGGGCCCCAGGATGGTGGACCAGGGCTAGGGCCCCAGGATGGTGGACCAGGGCTAGGGCCCCAGGATGGTGGACCAGGGCTAGGGCCCCAGGAGGCCTCTACAGAGGAGCCTAGAGGCCCAGAGAAGAGTTGCAAGGAGCCTCTGTTACTTGGGGACCTAGGGGGGCCCGAGAGCGGTGCCCAGGAGGACAAAGATAATAGGGGGGCCCTTGGGCGGCGGCGCCGATTCACGGGTGACTCTGGTATCGAGGTATGCTTATGTGATCGTGGTGATAGTACCCGTATTGGAAGCCAGGAGGGCAAGGAGCTGAGGGAGAAGGATAGCCTAATGGGGGAGGAGGTTGAGGAGCAGGAAGGAGGAGACTTCTGTGACGGGTGCGGTCACCCTGCTCTGGGAGTGGAAGAGGAGCAGGCCCTAGCCCTGGATGGACCCGATAGTATGTCGGAGTGCAGGTCGGCGACAGGGTCCACCTCTCCGCCACCACCCGCTATGACGCAACCCACCCAGCCCCCGGTGTGCCTGCTCCTCCACACCATCAATGAGCTTGAGGGGCCCCCTCACCATGGCAACAGCACAGAGCCCCAGGGCTGAGCTACGCTAAGCTAAAGCACATCTTCACCAAGGAGGGAGAGAGAACCAGGAGCGGGAGTCAAGACTTTAGTGTGTGTGTGTGACTGTCTCAGATTGTGTGTGTGTGTGTGTGTGTGTGAGACGAGTAGGAATTTGTATTTTATCCCAGAGTCTGGACTTAAAATCTTGATGTTGATAGCTAAAGCCCATTTGGCATACTGTAATGGTGGCCTTAACTGCAATGTACAAGGAAACAGGAGGACAGGTTTGGCCTATCACCAACCTGCCTACAGACTGCTAACGGCATAAATGTCCTCCTTTGTCTGCCTTTACCAAGAGGAGGCGAAAGGAGATTGTGTAAAGACTTATGCAAGCTGGAGGAGATTGATAGTCTGGTCAGTGGATGCTGACCTGACGTTTGGTGCGACTGCAGTATAGTATAAGTACACACTGGTGCAACTCTAGCCTGGTCTCAGATCAGTTTGTGCTGCCCTGCCAGCTCCTATGCTCAGTGTACCAAGCTAGTGAAAATCATCGCAGCTACTTCCTGTGTCTGTTCACAGGAAGTAACATCCTGGACAAATACACTGAAGCGGTACAGGAACATTGTCAAGCAGTGCAGTGTGGATCGTCATGGCGACGATGTGTGCTTATGTAATGTGATAGTCCCAGTCGGTATGAAGTAGAACGTGGTGGCCCTGCCTGCCTGTGGGGAAAAGAACCCATGGTTACTTTGGTTACCCCGTTGGCTCACAGCAAAAACTTGACCTTTTTCCAAAAGCTATTTTCTTGTCTGCTTGTTTCAGTCAATTACAAAACTACATTTTAAGAAAAGTACAACGTGTGTAAAGATTACTATTCAACTTCGCCTGCTCCTGCGCGTTCTCACTACTTAGAAAAATGTAATGTTGTAGGCGCTTGCTTCGTTTTCATGACTGCACTAATGTTAACCACGTGAGTGCGTGCTAGATACCAACCAACCAGAACAGGACTCTCCAAGCCTGTTCCTGGAGAGCAATCCTCATGTAGGGTTTCACTCCCAACCCAATTGAAACTAATCTGATTCGGTTTATAAACAGCTCATTTTTTAGAATCAGGTGTGCTAGATTAGGGTTGGAGTGAACCTACAGGACGGTAGCTCTCCAGGAGCAGGGTTGGAGAGCCCTGAACCAGAACATTAAGCTAGCCAACACACACGGACTACCTATAAAGTTACAAGTAGTGAGTGGAGTTCCAAACTGACTGTACTCAACAAGATGCATGTCTTACCTGTGATAACATATTTTCCACACACGTAGCTAAAGTGTAGCCTACTTTGACACCGGGTCCCCACAATTTCTCACTCTTCCACACCGAATAGCCTGAAGCCACAGGGCTCTTCTCGGCTGGCTCTATTTCCTTACGTGGGAGCATCGCAAACCGTAGGTCGAGATTTTTGACCTAGTTACATTTTGTATAACAAAAGTGTACTACGAAGTTGGCTCTTTTACAGTCGCGGTCAATGAGTTAAGAACGTTTGTTTTCCCCAGTTGGTGGGCGTTGTCGAGGACAGTTAATTCTTATGACATGAATACTGACTCAGAGTAATACTGTACGGGAAGAGCCTGACGCTAAACACTGTGTGTGAATGTTACTGTTTCACATAAGACCTTTAGCCTTGTGTTTTTTACTCTCCTCCAACCCTGTTGTCACAGGGACCCAAGTGCATTAACACATTTTGTGTGACACAATCATTTTATTTTGCACATAAATATATGTAACTCTAATAATGGAGACAAAGAAATGAATCAAACATATAAAAAAAAGTTGTATCTGCGAATCCTGTCTTTTTTTTCTCTCCTTTGAATCAGTTACTATTTGTTTTGTAAAGGATGGTTTTCTAATGTGTCGTTGAGATGAATTCTACATGGGTAAAAACACAACGCTTACCACATACAGTATGGGCCTCTATCGCACTCTAGGACGTGATTGGTTCTTCTTCTCAAGAGATATTGATTACATGATTGTATTGTGCATCTCTGAGAAACTGTCATGTTTGCGATCGCCCGCAATGATTGTGCGTTAGAGAAACTTACAGGTCCGTAGGAGAAACGGGTACAGAAAAACCTGTTAGTTACGAGAACCAAGCTATCATAAGTGCTTTATATAGGCCTATTATGCATTTTGTATAAACAAATAGAATATTCTATAATTGTGGTGCAACAAAGGTAAACTATTCTGCATTTTGGATGGATGTCTTTGTCAACTCGTGTAATGAAATTATAAAGCTTTTGATCGACATATTGGAAAATGGTGTATTATTATATCATACAACGCATTAATGAACCAAACGAGCTACATTTAAATCTGTCATAGCAAAATGTCAGTCTACAATCATTAGTTGTTTTAGTTAATGATTCATTTCTATTTTATTTTAATAAATAACTTACTATTGTTTTGCTGAGTATAGAATTGTTGTACTCTTGAAGCATTCAATCTCCTTCAATCAATCAAAAGAGTGTGAAGGTGAAGATACAGGGAACTCAATGCACAGATTGAATGAGGTGACAATATTGTATTGTGAATAATGGACATCATGCCAAAGATATTTCACTGTTTCCACACGGGATGTAAGGTGGTTGTGCACATTTTCCGTCTTTTGTTCGTAAGCCATTTTATTACAGCAGCGAAATTGACATATGTTCAATAAATGAACCAGAAAAACGTGTCATTTTGTGTTCTTTGTTTGTGTTCCACACGTGCTGAATTGATAAATGATTTGAAAGCTGCATTTTAATCAAATGGACGAGGCAAGGTGAGTTGAAAAATCAGTAATATTCCTCATAGCACTATCTGTAATGTATACTTTGCTCCATTAACCCTCCTGTTGTGTTCGTTTCATGTTAATTCATTCTGTGTTCCCGGTCCAAAATGACCGCCCCATTATAGCTGATTATAAATACATATATTATCACCAAATGTTGTGTTAGATCTTTTAATCAACTTAAGTTCTTGTGAACATTACCAGTTTTGAACTTCTATTTGCTATTTATGGCCTGTAGGCCTCATTGACCTGAGCTCCTACAACTAGTTTTTGAGTAATAAAAAGCATAATGTATGGATTATTTTGACTATAACAAATACTCAGATGAAACATATTGTGCTATTCATCACATCAAACTGGTGTTAGATTAGTTTCTGGATCACACCAGCCAAATCAAGACACCCACGTATGCTTTGAAGTCTGTCTGGTCTACCTCCTTCCAGTTGTCTTTAAATGCGCCCCCTCCCCCTCCAAGTTGGTCATGTTTATCACTATCGTTTCGATTGACTCTGTCAGGAACAGTTCAAAGCAGGATTTTATGTCATCAACCCGGGATATGGCGTATCTTGTTGGCCCTGGGATCATCCTGATAACATTTTCAGCTGACAGCCGACCTCTCCTCTCAGGTGGGGACAAATTCCCATTATTTGACCGGAATGTAACAACAACCTCAGCATGGCCCTCTTCCTCATCACTGGATTGTATAAACAACCTCAGCAGGGCCCTCTTCCTCATCAGTGAATTGTATAAACAACCTCAGCAGGGCCCTTTTCCTCATCACTGGATTGTATAAACAACCTCAGCAGGGTCCTCTTCCTCATCACTGGAATGTAACAACAACCTCAGCAGGGCCCTCTTCCTCATCACTGGAATGTAACAACAACCTCAGTAGGGCCCTCTTCCTCATCACTGGATGGTTCCACATCGGTTGTCTCTTGGTCTGGATCATATTCTGTGTTGTCTTCAACTTCTGACACTTCCTCCTCTAATGCATCTTCACTGTCAGTTTCCTTGCCTCTCTCCTCCTCACCAGTGTCATGATCAAAGATATGATCAAGAGCCTCACATACAGTACATCGTTTGGTCATTGTGCTGCGACAGAATGAATTGCGACCAAGGCCTCAAAAAAGCTTTATATGCCAGAGCTGAGAGAAAAGTTCTATATATTATTGAAACAATGTAGCGATTGTTTGTGAGAATGTCAACATGTGTAGCATGGGGGAAAGATTCCATTGGGGAAAGGTTCCTGTGGGGGTTGCCAAGGAAGCCAAGAAGGGGAGTGAGGTGTGTGCATGTGCATGCTCAAACACACATACATGTGGGGGTCTGGGAGAGGAAGTGTGTCCCTCTGATGAATGGGCATGTGCCTGAACTCAATTTTATACACTAATTGTAGTCTCACCCATTTATTTCTAATGACTGGTCATTTTTGACCGGGAACACCAAAAAGCTAAATAAAACACCCAAAATGTAATGAAAATCATCTAAATGTATTTTGTGTGTTCAAATGCCCCGTGTGGACAAAGTCATGGAATCTTATGACAATTGGATTACATGAACTACATTTTTTCAGAGCGAGAGAGAGAACTTGTAAATCTGTCCAATTCGACCAGAACACAACAGGAGTGTTATACCAGTTTTAATATTGTATTTTTAAAGATACTTTTAATTTGAAGGATAGGGGGCGGTACAGAGAACCAGGAAGTTAACAATTTGTAATAACAGATCATGTCAAATTCCCATGTTTATTTATTAGACTTGTAATAATTAGGGTCATTAGGACAACAATGGCTGAATGCAAGAAAGAACACGGGTAAGCTTCCACGAGTGTCAGTTTTTCAAGTTGTTGGCCATTCCCCACGCAGGTTTATTTCTTATTAGAATTGTCACACAATCCAGCCAGCATATGCTACAATTTTTCAGATTGTGCAAAGTGAAAGACCAAACTGTTTCCCACGACTCGTTACAATCGCGACATCGTTACAATGGTCTATCGTGACAATACACTTGCAGGTTACTGTAGCAAGGTCTTGTTTGACATGTTTGTCTTGACCATGTTTTTTTCTGTTGTGAAAATGTCTGTCCGTTAATTTAACTGTAGCTAAATGGCATGTCTTACATTTCTATAGGGAATGTGGGAACGGCTGTTTCGTGGATTCAGTGATTCATGTGGATGTCAAGGTATGACAAAGTGAAAGTATAATTTTGTTAGTACATTTTACAGATATTTGTAGCCCATTGCTGACAAGTAAAGTAGGTTTATACACTGAGTGTACAACACATTAGGCTCACCTGCTCTTTCCATGACAGACTGACCAAGTGAATCCAGGTGAAAGCTATGATCCCTCATTGATGTCACTTGTTAAATCCACTTCAATCAGTGTAGATGAAGGGAAGGAGACAAGTTAGAGAAGGATTTTTAAGCCTTGATACAATTGAGACATGGATTGTGTGCCATTCAGAGGGTGTTTGTTTGAACGGGGTATGGTAGTAGGGTGCCAGGCGCACTGGTTTGAGTGTCAAAAACTGCAACGCTGCTGGGGTTTTCCACGCTCAACACTTTACTGTGTGTACCATTTAATGGTCCACCACCCAAAGGACATCCAGCCAACTTGACACAACTGTGGGAAGAATTGGAGTCAACATGGGCCAGCATCCCTGTGGAACACTTTCAACACCTTGTAGAGCCATGCTCTGACGAACTGAGGCTGTTCTGGGGGCGAAAGGGGGTGCAACTCAATATTAGGAAGGTGTTCTTAATGTGTTGTACATTCATCACAGTATGTCCAGGCAGTATGCCTATGGCTACTGGTAGCCTAGTTGAAATAATGAAGTTGAACATTAACCTGAAATTGATCATCATCGAATGAGATGCAGCCAAGTAACAATGTGTACGACTTTCATCATAAATCTCGATACAGTCGGTATTTTTAACCTTCCCTCAGGACTACTATGGGAAGACCCTGAAGACAAAGTCTGACCTGAAGAGTAATGCCTGCTTAGCCCCGGCTCAGCCCATCCCAGCCTTCGTCCTCAAGGCTCTGAAGAAGATCCACCCTGAAGTCACATCCAAGTGGGTTCACTATTGTAACATTGTACTTACAATGTAATCCCATTTTGATAACATCAGTGGTATCATAAGTCATTTTCACACATAATTGCATGTCTGTTTGTCTTTCCGTCTCTGTCGGTCTGTGTCTGCCTGCTTACCTGTAGATTATTAAGGATACGATTGTTGTGAATAAGACTGTTGAATCATCCATGAATAACTGTTATACTTGATTCAATATACTCACCCTGTAGCCCTTGACCTGCTGCTGTTCTGTCAGGTACTATGGGTGTGGTCTGGTGGTCCCAGAGTGTCTGGAGGGCTGCAAGCTGCTGGACCTGGGCAGTGGCAGTGGGAGAGACTGCTACATGCTCAGCCAACTGGTCGGGGAGAAGGGCCACGTCACAGGCATCGACATGACTGAGGACCAGGTACACCACAGTGTGGTGTGGTGGTGACACCATGTTTTTAATCTTGTAAGGGGCCATTGCTGAACACAACACTTTGTGGTGCTTGTTTACAGTGCCTTGCAAAAGTTTTCATCGCCTTTGGCGTTTTTCCTATTTTGTTGCATATCATTTAAATAGATTTTTATTTGGATTCATGTAATGAACATGCACAAAATAGTCCAAATAGGTGAAGGGACATTTTTTAAATAACTTGTTCCAAAAAAATCTAAAAATTAAAAAAAAAAGGAGAAGTGGTGCATGTATATGTATTCACCAACTTTTCTATGAAACCTCTAAATAAGATCTGGTGCAACCAATTACCTTCAGAAGTCACATAATTAGGTAAATCAATTCCACCTGTGTTCAATCTAAGTGTCACATGATCTGTCACATGATCTCAGTATTTATATACACCTGTTCTAAAAGTCCCCAGGGTCGACCACACCACTAAGCAAGGTGCATCACCAAGCAAGCGGCACCATGAAGACCAAGGAGCTCTCCAAACAGCTCAGGGACAAAGTTGTAGAGAAGTACAGATCAGGGTTAGATTATTAAAAAATATCAGAAACTTTGAACATTCCACAGAGCACCATTAAATCCATTATTAAAAAATGGAAAGAATATGGCACCACAACAAACCTGCCAAAAGAGGGCCGCCCACCAAAACTCACAGACCAGGCAAAGAGGGCATTGATCAGAGAGGCAACAAAGAGACCAAAAATAACCCTGAAGGAGCTTCAAAGCTCCACAGCAGAGATGGGAGTATCTGTCCATAGGACCACTTTAAGCAACACACTCCACCTAGCTGGGCTTTATGGAAGAGTGGCCAGAGAAAAGCCATTGCTTAAAGAAAAAAATAAGCAAACACGTTTGGTATTCGCCAAAAGGCATTTGGGAGACTCCCCAAATATATAGAAGAAGGTACTTTGGTCAGATGAGACTAAAATTGAGCTTTTTGGCCATCAAGGAAAACGCTATGTCTGGTGCAAACCCAACACCTCTCATCACCCCGAGAATATCGGGGTGATCGGGGTTTTTCATCGGCAGGGACTGGGAAACTAGTCAGAATTGAAGGAATGATTGATGGCGCTAAATACAGGGAAATTCTTGAGGGAAACCTGTTTCAGTCTTCCAGAGATTTGAGACTGGGACGGAGGTTCACCTTTCAGCAGGACAATGATCCTAAGCATACTGCTAAAGCAACACTCGACTGGTTTAAGGGAAAACATTTAAATGTCTTGGAATGGCCTAGTCAAAGACCAGACCTTAATCCAATTGAGAATCTGTGGTATGACTTAAAGATTGCTGTACACCAGCAGGAACCCATTCAACTTGAAGGAGCTGGAGCAGTTTTGCCTTGAAGAATGGGCAAAAATCCCAGTGGCTAGATGTGCCAAGCTAATAGAGACATACCCCAAAAGACGTGCAGCTGTAATTACTGCAAAATATGGCTTTAAAATGAATTGACTGAGGGGGGGGGGGTGAATAGTTATGCACGCTCAAGTTATCTGTTTTTTTTTGTTGTCTTATTTCTTGTTTGTTTCACAATAAAAAATATGTTGCATCTTCAAAGTGGTAGGCATGTTGTGTAAATCAAATTATACAATCCCCCCCCCAAAATACATTTTAATTCCAGGTTGTAAGGCAACAAAATAGGAAAAATGCCAAGCGGGGTGAATACTTTGGCAAGCCACTGTATGTATGTGCAAGCCAAATTCCCCCTTTTTTCTGTTCTTGTTTTGGAGTGTTGTTTCGGTCCTGGGAACACATACGTTTTTCTTTCTTTTATAGCTTGAGGTTGCCAGAAAGTACGTGGACCACCACACGCAGGAGTTTGGATACGAGAAGCCCAACGTGGACTTTGTTCGGGGCTACATCGAGGCTCTAAAGGAGGCTGGACTCGAGGAGAACTCCTTCGATATCATCATGTAAGAGGCCATTGTTGGCTGTTTGTTTACCCTTGAAAGGTTACAGTAATATCATAGTGATTAGTGTACGGTGAGGGTTCATTATTTGCCCCTTTTTGTTGTTCAACAGATCCAACTGTGTGGTGAATTTGTCCCCAGACAAGAGAAAAGTATTGAGTGATGCTTACCGCGTGCTGAAGGTACACTGTGCTATACCCTATCATGTAGAAATCAGCTAATTACAACCAACAAAACTTCAATGAACCCTTTCAAGCTTGTAAGGAAGGTTCATGTCATGTTCCAGTCATTAGACGTAAAAGGCTGTTACTGTACTTAAACGTGTCGGTGAAAAGTCATTAAGAAAGAGAATCCTTGCTTGGTGACATTGAAAGGCGGAAGACACATTTCAGTTGACTGCATCGTTGTACAACTGACTAGGTATCCTTCTTTCACATCTTCTAAGCCTAAAGATGTGTTGCTACTTTCTCTGGTTGTCAGGATGGAGGAGAGCTGTACTTCAGTGATGTCTATAGTAGCCGTAAGCTCTCCGATGAGATCAAGAATCACAAAGTCCTGTGGGGTGTGTATGTCTACCAACCAGCTTCTGTATTACATTTTTACACTGCTTTAGACTGTTTCTACCTGCTATTTATATGTGTAGTACCGGCAACCGTTAATAACCTCGGTGAACTGTAGATGTTAATGCTGTCGTTAGGGGAGTGTTTAGGCGGAGCGCTTTGGTGGGAGGACCTAGTGCGATTGGCTCAGGAGGTGGGATTCAGCCCCCCGCGATTGGTCACGGCCAATGTCATCACCGTGGACAACATGGAACTGGAGGCCATCCTAGGTGAGACGTGTTTGACTCGTCTTAAACATGAGGCGGTGACACTTTTTCCCCATCAGCTCTTTAACCATATAAGTTACCATATAGAGGTTACGTTGTTATAACATTGATACATGGGACATTTTGAAGATTGACTGTTCAAAACATTGATATTTCCTCTGGAACTACAGGCGACTACCAGTTTGTCTCTGCCACCTACCGTCTCTTCAAGGTCCCCAAAATCTCTAACAAAGCCTCTCTGGTCATATACAATGGCAACATCACTGGTTTTGGGGAGAGTCTGGAGTTTGACGCTCAGTACACATTCAAGGTTTGTACAAGATACTGTTTTGTGTATTTTCTGCCAAATGGAGTTTGGCTTTGCTCCTCTCCAATGTGAGTATGTTTGTGTTGAATGGGGAAGTTGAAAGCAGAACAGAAAACACATTTCCGACGTAACAGTTTGGCAAATAAAGTTATATTGGATCATTTTGGTCCTAGATCTGTGCCCGGTGTGTTTTACACTGAGTAATATTTGTGTTTGTGTGTGTCTCCGCCAGGTGGATGAGGTAGTGGAGGTGGATGGAGAGGTGGCCAGCATCCTCAGCCACTCCAGGTTTGCTGAGGAGTTCACTTTCCAACCGCCCGGGGGACCTGCTGGATGTGGTGTAAAGAAACCCAAGGTTTGTGCCAATACCAGGACAATGGCACCTAATGTGTCATAATACTCTTTGAGTTTTAGATGTGGTTGCAGGGTGTGTGTATAAATGTCATGATTGTGTGTGTGTGTGTGTATAAAGTTCATGACACATCCACTGACACCTTCCCACTGTGAATTCCAAATTGACCCCTAGCCCCTACCCACGCACCAAGGTCAAGCAGATGTGCTGCAGTCACAACTAGGCTGTGTTAAAGTCCTGCTGGGAACCTTTAACCAGGAAGGAATGCATGTCCTCCCGTCAGCCAATGGAATGTCTCAATGTCTTCTTATCATGGTCCCTCATGGTCACTGAAACCACACACACATTAGCACAAGCACAAAACACACACACACACACACACACACACTGAGGACTATATTTGGTTTGATTATGTTTCCTACAGTTTGAGTCTTTTCATACTCCCTACACATTCTTCAGGCTGTGGGTGTTCAGTTTAGCCTTGATCCTAAGGAGGCTGAGGCTGGTTGAGGTCTCATCCATGTTCTATTCTCGTGACAAGTTTTACAATGCTTCATACACAGTATTATAACCGCATCATAATGCATTACACCTGTTGTCTCTCAGTAAAGGGTAACCAGTAGCTTTGGGACACTTCATCGGTAGTCTGTGTGTTGGTTGAACTCCCTGAGTTGTGCATCGTTCTGGTGGTTGGCGAAGGAAAATAACCATCCCACATTGTAGCCGGCTTCACCTACAACAACAAAAGTTTCCTGTCAACAACAGCATATCTATAATCTCCAGGAACTCTACTTACCAGACATAAAGTGAAATGTGTCCCTCGCTATCACATATACATCAGAATCCAACTTTTGTCCAAACCGCATCATATTCCTGCTGTGTGAACAGTGGTAGATTTCGTGGGAGGAAGTCTTGTGTGAAGGGAGGGGTTAAACTTGGAAGGAATAGGGTGCGGTTCGGGTAAAAGTTGTATTCTGATGTTTATTTGATAGCGAGGGACACATTTCACGTTATGTCTGGTAAGTAGAGTTCCTGGAGATTATACATATGCTTTTGTTGACAGGAAGTTTTTTGGGGTGTAGCTGACTATATTGTGGAATGGTTACTTTCCGTCGCCAACCTCCCAGAACGAGGCACAACACAGGGAGTCCAACCAGTACACAGACTACTGCTGTTGTGTCCCGAAGCTACTGGTAACCTTTTACTGAGAGACAATGGGTGTTGTGTCCCAAAGCTAGTTACCAGGTACTTTATTTAGTTCGCTCCTAACTGTAGTTTAGATTATTATCTCTACCTTTTAGACTCTCTGTTGCAAGTGAACTCAAAGGGCAAACAGACCTGGGTCCGTATCCACAAAGCATCTCAGTGTAGTAGTGCTGATCTAGGATCTGTCCATATAATCTTATCTTATAATGACCTAAAAGGCAAAAACTGATCCTAGATCAGCATTACTACACTGGTCATGATCTCATGCCGTAATAAACTGTATGGAAGGTACAAGCTATAGCTTCAGGCAAACGGTGAAAAGGTCAACTAATGGCAGGTAACAAAACGTATTGCATAGTCACAAATACCCATCCAGGGTCGCCGACAGCTGTTTCATAAAATGACAACGTGGCGTTTGATATGTAATGTAATGTAATGTAATAAATGTGATTCATATTATTTAAATGGCATTTCTCTGTAATTCACTTCAAATACATTGTTGAATTGACTGGAGGTTCTATGGAATGGACCCTAACCTTGTAAGATAGGGGAGTTTATTATCATATAAGGTTATTACATAATGCACTACCATGACGTTGTGTAAATATGGCACGTGGTGTTTCTCAGTGATTTCCCAGGGAAACCCTGTGCTGTGTGTCATTGCAGGTGGGCACGGTGAATCCCTTTGAACTGGTGCTGCAGCTGGGGAGTGCAACTGTCTCTTCTGCCACAGGGGGGTGCTGTGGCGCAGAGTCATCCTGTTGCAAGTGATGGCGTACCCAAGATACGAGAGAGACAGAGAATGATTATACTCTGTATGAATGAACAATAATTGTAATTCATGTCAAACTATGGATCTTTGTCAAGCCTTAAGTTAGGCTCATGTATTAATTGAATAACTGTGTGGATATATTGTCATAATACACACATTTCCTGCAGTGAAGAAGTGGTCAGTGTCTCTCTTTAATGAAGTAGGCCTTAGATTTCAAGATGGGTGTGTGGGAGAGAAATGCACAAAATATATCCACCTCAGTGGAGGCTGGTGTGAGGAGCTATTGGAGGATGTGCTCATTCTAATGGCAGCAATGGAATGAATGGAACGGCATCAAACATCTCAAATATGGAAACCCCGCTCGACTCCGTTCCATTAATACCATTCCAGCCATTACAATGAGCCCGTTCTCCTATATCTCCTTCCACCAGCCTCCACTGATCCACAGGGGAACGCACTCGGGATACAAGTTATATTATTAGTATTTTCATTCCATAAACACCCAAAGTTTGGACTAGGTATTTTTCCAAGGGTGTGCTTTGTGAGGAAACTCCTGCAGTCTGTATTCATACAAGTTCAAGTGAACAACGGGTGGCAACAATTAGTCATTTCACTTAGACAATTGGTTAGCAATCAAGTCACAGTTGACAATCTATTTCTATATACAATGTTTACAAAGGTATACATATTAGACAACACATTTAGACAGAATCATAGGTCAACATGAGTGTACAAAACATTAAGAAAAGCTTCCTAATATTGAGTTGCACCCCCCCCTCTCAGAACAGCCTCCATTCATCTCAGCATGGACTCCACAAGGTGTTGAAAGCGATCTACAGGGATGCTGGTCCATGTTGACTCCAATGCTTGCCACCATTGTGTCAAGTTTCTACTTGTGTGTGTATGTACTGACATGTATGTGTCACTGATAGACTCACACACACACTACATGTTAATGTTTTTAGATGTATGTAAATGGTCTTTTTCATTGTCTGTCAGACCCCAGTAAGACTCGCTGTCTCCATTGGCGTTGGCTAATTGGGATCCTTTTTAATCAACATCAAATCAAGTTGGCCTGATGTCCTTTGGGCGGTGGATCATTATTGATACACACAGGAAACTGTTGAGTGTCAAAAACCAGCATAATTGCAGTTCTTGACACAAATCGGTGTGCCTGGCACCTACTACCATACCCCGTTCAAAGGCGTCTTGTCTTGCCCATTCACCCTTTGAATGGCACACATACACAATCCATGTCTCAGGGCTTAAAAATAATTCTCTAACGTGTCTCCTCTCCTTCATCTACACTGATTGATGTGGATTTAACAAGTGACATCAATAAGGGATCATAGCTTTCATCTGGATTCTATGTCAAGGATGGGAACCTTTGACTCATCATGAGGGGCTGCAGGGCTAGTGGGTCTGTGTCACAGGTTGGTGGCACTTTAATTTGGGAGGACGGGCTCGTGGTAATGACTGGAACAGAATCAGTGGAATGGTATCAAACACATGGTTTCCAGGTGTTTGATGCTATTCCATTTGCTCAGCAGCCTCCACTGGTCTGCATACCCACATACATAACCCCCTCCCCACCTTGCAGGCAAAATATTTTAGCAGTCACCATCATGATAGCTGAAGAGGGGAAAAATGGTTTAAGTTAGTTTCCTGCAATTCTGCACGTTTTGCCATTGGCCGTAGAGAGAATGTTGCCGTTTAACAGCGAATTTCCTGCTATTCTACACATTTTGTCACAGTGTGGAGGCAAATGTTTAACTCATGATCAATGTGCCCCACGCCCGTCGGTAATTCGACCATGCTTACAACACGTTTGGATAGCTGGCCACTAGACTCATTTAACAATCGAACAAACGTAGCTGACATGGGGTAACTGAGTGACTGCTGATGCATAACCAAATTGCATCTTGTGTATACTATTATTCTAACTCTCAACCGTATGTTGAGACCCCGACTGAGTTATAAAGAAATATTCCGCCGGCCTACAAAAGAGCCGCATGCAGCCAGATGCCCATCCCTGGTCTATTCCATTGGAAGAGCAGGTGTTCATAATATTTTGTGAACCATTTTATCAAATAAAATAACAGCGTATTGGTCGCATACAAATATTTCGCAGATGTTATTGCTGGTGTAGCGAAATGCTCCCATGTGACTTGTGCAAAGGTGAAACAATATTGATACAAATACATCCCAACAAAACATGGCTGTGATACAGTAGGCTAAATGTTTTATATCAGAAAGAGATCCTCTCATTACGTCCCTAGGGGAGACCGTGTCCAGGTAGTGGATCAAGACGCATTATCGTTTTACTAGTTTATCATCCCTAAAGGGCATGTGAGCCTTCTCTATCGCGATGAACTTGATCGAGTGTTGCAATGTCCTGATGGAATTATGTGCTTGGCGACATGCTGATTGTTTCTACGAATGGATTTGCCTTGTGTTTCGGTGATGCGGACCTTACGTTGTCTTTTAGCGCGTAGGCCTACGCTGCCCATTAGCCAGTTCTAGAGAATTTGTAGGAACTGCTCATCCATATCTGTATGTGAGACTAACACTGCGTCTTTGACCTCCCGCTTCCAGGAACAGGGATACAAGGACATCTGGATTAAAAAACGGGGAAAAGACACTGAGAGAGATCAATTGCTGAGGCATGCATAAAATTGAGATTTTTTTTGTGTGTGTTTTCACTTCTACCTTTACACCGCTCTTGAGCAAATATGAACATTTTAAGTAAACATTGGCACATATTGACGTCTGATTCCAAATTAAAATGTGTAGGCTATTCAAAGACCCTCCCCTGTTCGCCTATAGGAGAGCACGCAATCTCAGAGATGCACTGTTCCAATCAGATGTGGGTGCGCATCCACTACATCCACTGTCATAACACCTATAGACTAGTTAGCTGACGACGCCTAGAAAACTTTGCGCGCGCTTCAAAGGCGCAGAAGTCCATGTGTTGTTATGGTTCTGGATGGCCAGATAGCTAGCAAAAATGACAAGAGACTGCCCTGTGGTGAATTGTAAGTGTCTCGTTTCTGCTGGTTGTATCTTGTTCTTGATACCAGGTATTTTTGCTGTTGTTGGTTATTTGACTGTCACCTCAATGATGACATGGCTAAAATTCACTAGCTACCTAACCAACAACTGTAACAATGTATTTGAGAGACAACAAGTGTTCATGGTGCAACTGTATTTATGTTTTCCAATAAATATTGGCGACTAACTGTAGTTTACACGTTATCAACAATCTAAGCCAACCCTATCGGGTTTGTCCCATAGTTAGACAACCAGCCCCCGAAGAGCACGGAAATATTCCATCACCCGAAAACAGGAAGAAAAAAACATATACATCTGTAGTAGAACCATATGTGCTTCATCTGATGTTGTTTATTTGCTTTGTTCCATGTTCTGATATGTCAGGCAGAATAGGCCTATTATCCATGAGTTGACATGCGTGCCTTTGTCATCATCATCCCCGATTGGACAGATAATGACTCCACTACCTCAATGTGATGTTGTGATACTATCCTACCTAACCCTCCGTTTTTTAAACGATGCCCAATACCTACTTTGTGAAAGTAGCCCATTTGAAATGTGATTCATGCATAACACCGCATCATGCGTAGGCTAAATGGCCTATTAATGATGGGTGATTAATTAAGGAATGTGCACACTTTGTACGATATGAATAATTATTTTCACACCAGAACATTGTAGGCTACAGTATTCAAAATTAAATGTCTTATACATGCGTCTGGGCATTTTGCGTAATTATCTGTTTATTAGGCTAATATTACGCATGGCAATTACTGCACGTTTTGTCTATCTATATAATTTCCAATGCCTATCATGCATTTGTATTGGTTTGGTTGGTCAACCAACCCTCCCTACAATTAGGCTTTGCAGATCATCTTTAAATAGCATACAAGACATACCATACCCTAAGCTATAAAATGCATTGTGACTGCTTGTTTGGTCATCTTAAGGAACTAATCTAAAATGTCACATAGCCTAAAAGCATGCATTCCATTCAGCCCGCTGAAACAACTCTCTCCCTCTACCTCTCGCTCACCTCTGCAATAGAGAGAACATTGCATAATGACGCACCATTCACTCCTCCCAGATTAATCAAATATTATGGATATATCCACCAATTCATTAGTTATTGGTTGCCTCTGAAATCCATCTGAAAAAGTCACGAGGAAAGTGTCTTGCGCTTGTTTTGGAATTTCATTCGTTGGAGCTGCGGCGAAAACTCCGCCCCCGTCCAACTGCCGCACTGGATTGGGTGCTACGGTCGTCTGTCTCCGGGACATCAGGGGAGGCACGAGTTCGCTCTAGGAGTAATCAGTTTCGGACTCGTAGTGGAACCAAGCGCTTGGGTCCCCGATGCTGCACAAATCACGGCGACCCCCGGTGGAGATGAAGGCGGACTCCGATTGGCTCTGATTTTTAAAAGCCCTTTTCATTCAGGAGGTTGCCCATTATCAACATGGCTGAGCCTTCGGCCCCAGTACCCTCTGCAAAAATGGCGTCACTTAGCCGGGTTCGAGCTCTGACGATGATTTTCTTAACTGTCAGCGGTTGTTTGGTCACCTCGACAAGTGGCAAGGAAGGCGGGGTAGAGTCGGACACGGTTATCATCGGGCTCCGGTTGGAGGACACGGACGACATTTCCTTTATGGATAGGGGCTATCTACGGGTGAGTGAACGGTCTCGTGTCAAATTGAGGGTCTACGGGCAAAACATAAACAACGAGACCTGGTCCAAAATTGCATTTACGGAACACGAGCAGATCCGACCAGTCGGGGACATCGACAGCTTATCAGGGGACAACGGGAGCAAAGAGGATACATCCGCGCATCCCTGCGGTATCAGGACCTCGGATATAATCATCTTGCCCAACATCATTCTAAGTCGCAGGACGTCGGGAGTAGTTGAAATCGAGGTCAAACCCCTTCGAAAAACCGAGAGGAGTAAATCGTATTACCTGTGCATCGCCACCTCGACACCTGCCCATCACGCCGCCGGCCTGCACGACCCATGGACCGAAAACACCTGGATTTACCACGACGGAGATGACACGAAAGTGATAGTTGTGGAGGAGAAGAGGTTTCTGCTCCCCTTCTGGCTTCAAGTCATCTTTATTTCCATGTTGCTGTGTCTGTCAGGCATGTTCAGCGGGTTGAACTTGGGACTGATGGCACTGGACCCAATGGAGCTCCAAATAGTTCAGAATTGTGGCACAGAGATGGAGAAGAATTATGCCAAAAAGATAGAGCCAGTTAGGAGCCAAGGGAATTACCTGCTTTGCTCACTTCTCCTAGGCAACGTGCTCGTCAATACAACTCTAACTATCTTATTTGATGATATTGCAGGTTCTGGGCTGATAGCTGTGGTGATGTCAACTATTGGAATTGTCATCTTTGGAGAGATTGTCCCTCAAGCCATATGCTCAAGACATGGCCTTGCCGTTGGAGCCAACACCATTTTCCTCACCAAGTTTTTCATGCTGCTCACCTTCCCTGCGTCATACCCAGTGAGCAAACTTCTAGATTACCTTTTGGGCCAAGAGATAGGCACTGTGTACAACCGCGAGAAGCTTTTGGAGATGCTCAGAGTCACGGATCCGTACAATGATCTGGTCAAAGAGGAGTTGAACATCATTCAGGGCGCCTTGGAACTACGGACTAAGACTGTGGAGGACGTGATGACCCCGCTAAGAGATTGTTTTATGATTCCAGGTGATGCTATCCTCGACTTCAACACCATGTCTGAAATTATGGAGAGCGGCTACACGCGCATCCCCGTGTTCGAGGGCGAGAGGTCCAACATTGTGGATCTATTGTTCGTGAAGGACCTGGCGTTTGTCGACCCAGATGATTCTACGCCGCTGAAAACCATCACTAAGTTTTACAGCCATCAGCTGCATTTTGTGTTCAATGACACCAGGCTGGATGCCATGCTGGAGGAGTTCAAGAAAGGTGAGAGGGGTTTCATTTTTATTGGCCAACTGTACCCTGTCAATCAAATGATCATGCCATTTCAAGCCAAATGTGGGATGACTGTTCCATCATGGCTTTCATTTGGCATGTCTATGGTCTAGGGATTCATTGCAAATGTGAGAATGGCGTTTCATCGGAACACAGACCGATTATATAATAACCTAGAGAGACAAGTGTTGCTACTCATTAGTAAGCAGTCAATTCACTGTATTACATATCCACTGTAGATTTCTATTCATATCAACATATTTATGGCATTTTATAGTTAGGGAAAACATCACAACCTTCAATCAGGGGGTATTTGCCTCTGGGAACAACACTGTCCCAGTTCCTTGACTGTACGTATAATGTCACACACTTGACATAATAATATCCAGATCAGATGTCCTACTATGATAGTACTATGACATCATAGAGAGCTCGAAGACCATTTCCCTCTGGAAAATGGTCAAGTAATGTGTGTCTTACTGTCTAATAACAGGTTACTGTCATTTAAAACTTGACTGAGACACGTGAATGACACAGATGGCCTGCTGTCCTTCAGGTGTCTCCCAAGTGTTTCAAGTGTATAAACAAAGATGTTAAGCCAAACCACGAAACCCGACTTTCAGGAAGATGGATTGTGGCGTTGCTCCATCAGGAAGGGTGTCACAAAAGATCCCAGATACAATAAAAAGAAAAGAGGCGAGGTGAGGTGGGGAGGAATGGCATCCTAAAGTAGCTGGCTGCCATACCTTGTCAGAGATGTAAGGGCATATTTGTTGTCACCTCTTGGGTCATTTCCTGCAAAGAAAAGGTGGGGAGGGGGAATGTTCATGTTATCTTTCACCATCACTTCCATTCCTCGTTAATGTTCACACGGTTCCCCTCCCACTCTCTCTTTCTCTCTCTCTCTCTCTCTCTCTCTCTCTCTCTCTCTCTCTCTTTCCTTGTCTCTCCTCTCTCTCTCTCTCTCTCTCTCTCTCTCTCTCTCTCTCTCTCTCTCTTTCCTTGTCTCTCCTCTCTCTCTCTCTCTCTCTCTTTCCTTGTCTTTCCTCTCTCTCTCTCTCTCTCTCTTTCCTTGTCTCTCTCTCTCTCTCTCCTTCTCTCTCTCTCCTTCTCTCTCTCTCTCTCTCTCTCTCTCTCCTTCTCTCTCTCTCTCTCTCTCTCTCTCTCTCTCTCTCTCGCTCTCTCTCTCTCTCTCTCTCTCTCCACCCCTCTCCCCCTCTGTGGTTTGTGACTTGCATTAGGAAATTCATTCATGGGAATGGTACAACCGCGTCAGTGCTAAGGTTATCAGGTGGGGGCATCTTGTTTGAGAACCTGCTTAAATCCCCTCCTGTCCCTACTCTAAGTTGTGTGCATTGCCTCTGAATGATGGTGGTGTTTAACTCCCTTCATCCTGCCCACTGGAATGCAGTCGTGTGAATAATGAATAACTCCTCTCTCTTAACACCCACAGAGTTACACTTTATGACATAGTTACTCACTTTGTAAAGTTTTCATTTTAAGGTGCGTTTTGGTTTCGTCACAGTCTGACACTGACAATCACACCTGTCTGTTGATAGCAGAAACGATATACATTTTGATCAGGCAGTTTCTGTGCACACGGTTGTTACAACATTACGGTTGTTACATCATTACAGTTGTTACATCATTACGGTTGCTACGTCATTACGGTTGTTACAACATTACGGTTGTTACATCATTACGGTTGCTACATCATTACGGTTGTTACAACATTACGGTTGTTGCATCATTACGGTTGTTACATCATTACGGTTGTTACATCATTACGGTTGTTACGTCATTACGGTTGCTATGTCATTACGGTTGTTACATCATTACGGTTGTTACATCATTACGGTTGTTACGTCATTACGGTTGCTATGTCATTACGGTTGTTACATCATTACGGTTGTTACATCATTACGGTTGTTACATCATTACATTTTTTGCATCATTACGGTTGTTACATCATTATGGTTGTTATATCATTACAGTTGTTACTTCATTACGCTTGTTACATCATTACGGTTGTTACATCATTATGGTTTTTACATCATTATGGTTGTTACATCATTACTGTTGTTACATCATTACGGTTGTTACATCATTACGGTTGTTACATCATTACGGTTGTTACGTCATTACGGTTGCTATGTCATTACGGTTGTTACATTATTACGGTTGTTACATCATTACGGTTGTTACATCATTACATTTTTTGCATCATTACGGTTGTTACATCATTACGGTTGTTATATCATTACAGTTGTTACTTCATTACGGTTGTTACATCATTACGGTTGTTACATCATTATGGTTTTTACATCATTATGGTTGTTACATCATTACTGTTGTTACATCATTACGGTTGTTACATCATTACGGTTGTTACATCATTACGGTTGTTACATCATTATGGTTTTTACATCATTATGGTTGTTACATCATTACTGTTGTTACATCATTACATTTTTTACATCATTAAGGTTGTTACATCATTATGGTTGTTACATCATTACGGTTGTTACATCATTATGGTTTTTACATCATTATGGTTGTTACATCATTACTGTTGTTACATCATTACATTTTTTTTCATCATTACGGTTTTTACATCATTACGGTTGTTACATCATTACGGTTGTTACATCATTACGGTAGTTATATCATTACAGTTGTTACTTCATTACGGTTGTTACATCATTACGGTTGTTACATCATTATGGTTTTTACATCATTACGGTTGTTATATCATTACAGTTGTTACTTCATTACGGTTGTTACATCATTATGGTTGCTACATCATTACGGTTGTTACATCATTACGGTTGTTATATTATTACATTTTTTACATCATTACGGTTGTTACATCATTACATTTTTTACATCATTAAGGTTGTTACATCACTACGGTTGTTATATTATTACATTTTTTACATCATTACGGTTGTTACATCACTACGGTTGTTTTAGCATTACATTTTTTACATCATTACGGTTGTTACATCACTACGGTTGTTACATCATTATGGTTGTTACATCATTACGGTTGTTACATCAGTACATTTTTTACATCATTACGGTTGTTACATCACTACGGTTGTTATATCATTACGGTTGTTACATCACTACGGTTGTTATAGCATTACATTTTTTACACCATTACGGTTGTTACATCATTACGGTTGCTACATCATTACGGTTGTTACAACATTACGGTTGTTACATCAGTATGGTTGTTACATCATTACGGTTGTTACATCATTACGGTTGCTACGTCATTACGGTTGTTACATCATTACGGTTGTTGCATCATTACGGTTGTTACATCATTACGGTTGTTACATCATTACGGTTGTTACAACATTACGGTTGTTACATCATTACAGTTTTTACATCATTACGGTTGTTACGTCATTACGGTTGCTACATCATTACGGTTGTTACAACATTACGGTTGTTACATCAGTATGGTTGTTACATCATTACGGTTGTTACATCATTACGGTTGTTACATCATTACGGTTGTTACAACATTACGGTTGTTACAACATTATGGTTGTTACATCATTACGGTTGTTACATCATTACGGTTGTTACATCATTACGGTTGATACGTCATTACGGTTGCTACGTCATTACGGTTGTTACAACATTACGGTTGTTGCATCATTACGGTTGTTACATCATTACGGTTGTTACGTCATTATGGTTGCTATGTCTTTACGGTTGTTACATCATTACGGTTGTTACATCATTACGGTTGTTACATCATTACAGTTGTTACATCATTACGGTTGTTACATCATTACGTTTTTTTACATCATTATGGTTGCTACATCACTACGGTTGTTACATCACTACGGTTGTTATATCATTACGGTTGTTACATCATTACATTTTTTACATCATTACGGTTGTTACATCATTACGGTTGTTATATCATTACAGTTGTTACTTCATTACGGTTGTTACATCATTACGGTTGTTACATCATTATGGTTTTTACATCATTATGGTTGTTACATCATTACGGTTGTTACATCATTACGGTTGTTACATCATTACAGTTGTTACATCATTACGGTTGTTACATAATTACGTTTTTCCATCATTACGGTTTTTACATCATTGCGGTTGTTACATCATTACGGTTGTTACATCATTACGGTTGCTACGTCATTACGGTTGCTACGTCATTACGTTTCTTACAACATTACGGTTGTTGCATCATTACGGTTGTTACATTATTACGGTTGTTACGTCATTATGGTTGCTATGTAATTATGGTTGTTACATCATTACGGTTGTTACATCATTACGGTTGTTTCATCATTACAGTTGTTACATCATTACGGTTGTTACATCATTATGGTTTTTACATCATTATGGTTGTTACATCATTACTGTTGTTACATCATTACGGTTGTTACATCATTACGGTTGTTACATCATTACAGTTGTTACATCATTACGGTTGTTACATAATTACGGTTTTCCATCATTACGGTTTTTACATCATTATGGTTGTTACATCACTACGGTTGTTATATCATTACATTTTTTACATCATTAAGGTTGTTACATCACTACGGTTTTTACATCATTATGGTTGCTACATCATTATGGTTGTTACATCACTACGGTTGTTATATCATTACATTTTTTACATCATTACGGTTGTTACATCACTACGGTTGTTACATCATTATGGTTGTTACATCATTACGGTTGTTACATCAGTACATTTTTTACATCATTACGGTTGTTACATCACTACGGTTGTTACATAATTACGGTTGTTACATCATTACGGTTGTTATATTATTACATTTTTTACATCATTACGGTTGTTACATCATTACATTTTTTACATCATTAAGGTTGTTACATCACTACGGTTGTTATATTATTACATTTTTTACATCATTACGGTTGTTACATCACTACGGTTGTTTTAGCATTACATTTTTTACATCATTACGGTTGTTACATCACTACGGTTGTTACATCATTATGGTTGTTACATCATTACGGTTGTTACATCAGTACATTTTTTACATCATTACGGTTGTTACATCACTACGGTTGTTATATCATTACGGTTGTTACATCACTACGGTTGTTATAGCATTACATTTTTTACACCATTACGGTTGTTACATCATTACGGTTGTTACATCATTACGGTTGCTACGTCATTACGGTTGCTACGTCATTACGGTTGTTACATCATTACGGTTGTTGCATCATTACGGTTGTTACATCATTACAGTTGTTACATCATTACGGTTGTTACATCATTACGGTTGTTACAACATTACGGTTGTTACATCATTACAGTTTTTACATCATTACGGTTGTTACGTCATTACGGTTGCTACATCATTACGGTTGTTACAACATTACGGTTGTTACATCAGTATGGTTGTTACATCATTACGGTTGTTACATCATTACGGTTGTTACATCATTACGGTTGTTACAACATTACGGTTGTTACAACATTATGGTTGTTACATCATTACGGTTGTTACATCATTACGGTTGTTACATCATTACGGTTGATACGTCATTACGGTTGCTACGTCATTACGGTTGTTACAACATTACGGTTGTTGCATCATTACGGTTGTTACATCATTACGGTTGTTACGTCATTATGGTTGCTATGTCTTTACGGTTGTTACATCATTACGGTTGTTACATCATTACGGTTGTTACATCATTACAGTTGTTACATCATTACGGTTGTTACGTCATTACGTTTTTTTACATCATTATGGTTGCTACATCACTACGGTTGTTACATCACTACGGTTGTTATATCATTACGGTTGTTACATCATTACATTTTTTACATCATTACGGTTGTTACATCATTACGGTTGTGATATCATTACAGTTGTTACTTCATTACGGTTGTTACATCATTACGGTTGTTACATCATTATGGTTTTTACATCATTATGGTTGTTACATCATTACGGTTGTTACATCATTACGGTTGTTACATCATTACAGTTGTTACATCATTACGGTTGTTACATAATTACGGTTTTCCATCATTACGGTTTTTACATCATTGCGGTTGTTACATCATTACGGTTGTTACATCATTACGGTTGCTACGTCATTACGGTTGCTACGTCATTACGTTTCTTACAACATTACAGTTGTTGCATCATTACGGTTGTTACATTATTACGGTTGTTACGTCATTATGGTTGCTATGTAATTATGGTTGTTACATCATTACGGTTGTTACATCATTACGGTTGTTTCATCATTACAGTTGTTACATCATTACGGTTGTTACATCATTATGGTTTTTACATCATTATGGTTGTTACATCATTACTGTTGTTACATCATTACGGTTGTTACATCATTACGGTTGTTACATCATTACAGTTGTTACATCATTACGGTTGTTACATAATTATGGTTTTCCATCATTACGGTTTTTACATCATTATGGTTGTTACATCACTACGGTTGTTATATCATTACATTTTTTACATCATTAAGGTTGTTACATCACTACGGTTTTTACATCATTATGGTTGCTACATCATTATGGTTGTTACATCACTACGGTTGTTATATCATTACATTTTTTACATCATTACGGTTGTTACATCACTACGGTTGTTACATCATTATGGTTGTTACATCATTACGGTTGTTACATCAGTACATTTTTTACATCATTACGGTTGTTACATCACTACGGTTGTTACATAATTACGGTTGTTACATCATTACGGTTGTTACATCAGTACATTTTTACATCATTACGGTTGTTACATCACTACGGTTGTTATAGCATTAATTTTTTTTACATCATTACGGTTGTTACATCACTACGGTTGTTATAGCATTACATTTTTTACATCATTACGGTTGTTACATCACTACGGTTGTTACATCATTACGGTTGTTACATCATTACGGTTGTTATATCATTACAGTTGTTACTTCATTACGAGGCTTAAAAAAGACTACTTACACTTTATAGCCTATCATACATACTTAACTTTAAGACTGATTGTGACCATGTTCATCTAGTTAATATGACTATGATTTCCCTGAACTCCGTTTTTTCAGAGAAATAATATCAATTAGGCATTTTATATTAATTATTCAATCGCTAGAGTGTTTGTTTTGGTTTATTGTAAAGTCCGGTTAATGAGAAGGAAATGAATGGAAAAAATAACCGTGCTTGTCAAAGTAGCCTTGTTTGAAGGCTAATGTATAATATGTTACATATTATGCATTTTCATTAATTTGGTCACATTCATTTGAAGGTTTCTATCAGTGTTGAAAATCTTTACAAAAACCATGGTGTGATTACTTCAAATTAGGTTTCTATTAATATAGCGGACAATGGTATGCATTTTCATTTGCATAATGGATTCATTAATACATGGATAGGATTAGCAGACTAGAAGGTGGTCAGAACAGAACAGCAGCTGCATTGATAATCTTATGTATTGTAGGATATTGCTGACCTATGGCCAGTCCTTTAGACATCATCAGTGATCCCAGAACATGACCCGTAAAACCCCCATTATCTACCACCACAGTTTCAGTTTTAAACTCCAGCTTCACACAGCTGAAAATGCTATATTTTTGCTTATGGAAAATATATTTCACAGCAGTTTAGATGGTTTAGAGGGTACAGTGATTCTCTACGCGATTCTTGCTTGTTTTGTCACAAACTGAAATTAGGCGAACTATTAGAATTTTATCAACCAGGAAATGGCAGAGCAATTTCTGCATTGTGCATCTTTAAGAACTGGAAGCATAGAAATTGCGCCCCATAGAACAGATCTGTCACTTCTTAGACTTGTTTTCAATGAGAATGACAGATCTATAACTCCAATTTCTGTGTGAATTTGTTTGTATATTTGGTTATATATTGCCGTTTTAAAGCTCTAGATATAACCTTTTTGTCGATTGTACAAATAGGTAAGGTACGTCAGACTAAACCCTAGTCCTCCAGGTTCCAGCCTCCCAGCAAGGCCACGAGGCCAGGTGCCAGTGTGGTCTTTGGGTTCCTGTTCTTGGCTCTGCTCCAGAGGGAACTCGCCTTCCTTCCGTCCAACCTCTGGAGCGGTTGTAAATCCTGAGGAAGGGAGGTCAAAGTTTCTCGTCAATCTGCCTCTAGTCACGGCACCACACGCGGTTCAAAGTCATTGTTAATTCATTTGACTGCCTCTTGTGGAGCTGGTTGCTGCACAGCCGTCTGAAGGTTGGTTTGAAGAAAGAAAGAAAAAAGCCTCCCGCCACATCTGCTCCAACAGCTACATACGTTAGAGATACACTGCTCTTTCCATGACATAGACTGACCAGGTGAATCCAGGTGAAAGCTATGATCCCTTATGGATGTCACTTGTTAAATCCACTTCAGTCAGTGTATGTGAAAGGGAGGAGACAGGTAAAAAAAATGATTTTTAAGCCTTGAGACAATTGAGACATGGATTGTGTATGTTTGCCATTCAGAGGGTGAATGGGCAAGACAGAAGTTTTAAATGCCTTTGAATGGGGTATGGTAGTAGGTGCCAGGCGCACCGGTTTGTGTCAAGAACTCCACTGTTGCTGGGTTTTTCCACGCTCAACCGTTTCCCTTGTGTATCAAGAATGGTCCACCATCCAGAGGACATCCAGCCAATTTGACCGAACTGTGGGAGGTATTGGAGTCAACATGGGTCAGCATCCCTGTGGGGGGGGGGTGCAACACAATCTTAAGGTGTTCCTAATGTTTGGTATACTCAGTGTAAAGCACACAAAAAGCGTAATTAGTTTGACTTTTGAACTCAGGTTTTTGAGGATTCTGAATTAGCCGTTTCTTGCTGGCTCTGTTTGTGGTTGAAGAGGAGGCTTTCACTTTCTGCACTGCAACTGTGAAGTAAACCAGCTTCCACCTGAAAAAAAACTGCGGTGGCAGTTCTTAATACTATGCCCCCATGCTAAGGTTCAGGTTGGTGGCTTGACCTAAGCCACTATCGTCATCCTAGACCTTTAAATCGAGACAGACAACCCCTTGGAAACTTCTGAACCCCTTTGTTAGTTTCTGTCGGATTGCAACAATTCGTGACAATTAGCGACTAGTAGTGACAGTGACAATTAGCGACAATTAGAGACTACTAGCCATACAGGAGATTAGGTGGTCAAGCAGCAGGAGTAGTGTGTTAATGAGTGGGTCAACGTGTTCCCTTTGGGATGAACCCAAGAGGCACACACAGAATGGGGCCAATCACACTCACGTCCAGTCTTGTTTTTTGTACGAATGAATGTCACTCACTTGTTGCACCCCCTTTGTTGCAGCCCCTTTGTTGCACCCCCTTTAAGTTTTACTTGTCTTATGTTGTCATATTTCATAGACACGTGACATATTTACAAAGGTAGATCGAGGTTTGCCTTCTGCTTGTGTTTTGAATCACATGCACACACGCACACACACACACACACACACACACACACACACACACACACACACACACACACACACACACACACACACACACACACACACACACACACAGAGGGTTGATTTTAATCTTATCCCTCCCTGAACTCCATGACCTTGGACAGTGTAACTTGGCCCAGGGCCAGTCACTGCAGGTGGGAAGGACTGCTGTCGTTCAAACTAAGCAGCGCATCGCCGTCGTTCCTGGAAAGTGTCATTCCTCGTTTTCCAGTTCTGCTCCATTCCACTCGTGCCTGTTTCTGTCTCACATATAACTAGAATACTATGTGCTGTATGTGCTTGATTGGGGTTGAGAAAGAGGCCTCCAGTGTAGACTACACTGTAAAAACAGAACGACTCGAAACACGATGATTGTGTAATGAATACACAGATAGTGTTTTAAAACAGAATAAAAGCACTCTGAAACACGATGATTGTGTAATGAATACACAGATAGTGTTTTAAAACAGAATAAAAGCACTCTGAAACACGATGATTGTGTAATGAATACACAGATAGTGTTTTAAAACAGAATAAAAGCACTCTGAAACACGATGATTGTGTAATGAACACATAGATAGTGTTTTAAAACAGAATAAAAGCACTCTGAAACACCCAAAGTGGTTCTTATATTTAAATGTGGGTGTTTTTAAGATAGTGTTGTGAAAACACTTTTGGGGGTTTTCAGTGCATGTAAAAGGCAGCATCAAAACACACAAAATATATATTTTTTTGCAGACTAAACTGAGTATACCTTACATTAGGAACACCTTCCTAATATTGAGTTGTTTCAATGATTTGTTAGTTTAATTGAACCATAAAATGTTATTCTTACATTTTATGGGTCAATTAAATTAACAAATCATTGAAACAACTCAATCCAACTTAATGTTTCTCAAAATGTAAGATATTTCATATGAGGATAACCAAAGATAGAGAAAATGTATTTATTTAACTAATCAGAAGTATGTTCTTGCATTTCCTATCTTCCCACGTGGCTCAGTTTTTAGAGGATTGTGGGTAATTCAACATTTTAGATTTTATGATTATTTTACACAATGTTGCATGCATGTTTGAAGAAATGTATACTTCTATATTAGTATTAAGCAACTTGTTATGCCATGAGGTGTAATGGATAATAATGAACGGATATCAAAATTATCAGGCCAAATTACGTTCAATGATGAGACGACACATTCCCACATTTACAACTTTTTACAGTAGAGGCAAAGTATCCAGTATCCTGCAATGTTTGATGTAATGTAACCCCCATGCCTGCCAAAATTCTGCACTAAACAGAACTTGAAACATCAAAATAGTGTTTTCAACCAATTGGTGTTACTGTGTCATGTTTCAAAACATCTCAGGTTGATGTGTTTCAATACCCCAGAAAAGTTCAGGTTTCGTCTCCTTTGAGTTGGTGGCAGCACAGTTGCCACTAGTTTCTGGTATTACAAAGCACTTCATTTTAACAGTGTACTAGAGGCTACATGAGCCCTGGCAGGTATTGAACTAGTTCACCCCTTTCCTGCAATATAGGCCAATCTATGCTTAATTCAGATTGAGCAGCCTCCACAGACGCCTTTCTCCTTCCCTTTTTGTCTTAAAGTGAAACTAACCTAGTTGATATTGAAGTATTTTAACACTTTCAGGGACATTGCTTCAGCGGACGCTTTTCGAATTCATATCGTTTCACAAAAGTGGTTTTCAATTCTCGGCAGCAAATACAGCTGTGCTTGAGCGTTTGTTCACCTGGTTACAGTTCTTGTGCTTATTTATAATGGCGAAGTAAGAGGTGGGATTAAATGGCGTCATGTTGGCAGTTGGACAGGAATGGCTCCTGGTGAGGGATACCCCTTTGAACACAGCGTGACTTTTCCTTCAAGACTCTTTACTTTGTCTATTGATTACATGCTTCACCTTAATGTGGATTGGTTGTCTCGGTTTTAGTCGCTCTTGTCCCACTAAACAAGAGTTCATTTTACCTCTGTTTTTTTTTGTTTGCAACTCAAACTAGGCATGTTTTGGCAAGCTTGACGTGTTCAATGAAGGCGTAGAACGTACTGTAACCAGATGATCGGTTTGAAGTAGTTCTGAGAATTAGACCTCGGATCAAATACTTTTTTGTTGTTTTAGTACTTTGAGTGTTTTCTTTAGCCTGCCTGGAGTGCCAGATTGGCACGGTTTGCAGTTATTGTGACTACTCTATTGAACCCAGGTCTGTTGAGAATAAATACACTTCTGTGATCAGTTTGTTTGAGCCGGTTGTGTTCAAAGCCAGGCTTTTCAAATGGCCAACATTCCTCAAATTCTCAAATTCTACTTTAACATGGATTGGACTTTTTAAAGGCCAGGTACAGTCAAAAACTTGATTTTCCTGTGTTTTATATATATTTCCAGGTTGGAATAATACTGTGAAATTTGGAAAAGGATGATAATGCCCTTTTAGTCGTAGAGCGGTTCTAGGGGAGAGAGTTTTGACCTCCCTGGTGACATCACCATGCGGTAAATTGGTTAAAAGACCAATAAGAAAGATAGTTCCAAACCTCTCTGCCAATAGCTAGTTTTCCCCTCACCGCTCATACCACTCCCAGACAGTCCTAGCAAAATTCTTTCTTGAAAGACTTTTGCCCATTTGAATGGAAATCTCTTACAGTAAGGTGATTAGTTGTTAGACAGAAATCATTTGATATTGAGATAAAAAAAAACATGTCTGCATTGGACCTTGAAAACTGATTAGCAGTGTCACTGTTGAGGAGAATGGAGCCAGCTTCCAGCCTCAGTGTGTTTCTGACTGCAAAGTCTGTCTGATCTGGTATCGCAACTTGTCTTCTTCATGTGTTTGAACACACCTTAAATGGCTTCTCGTACTACAGTATTAAGGGCAGAAGCAAACTCATACATGTACCGCTATTTTGTGTAGTCACGATGAATTGCGCTCTTTCCTAAAAAAGCCATCCTTACCCAGAAGGCACTTGAGTATTGTTCCATTGTTGTTCCGTTGAAATATGTCAGTTGTCACTTAATGTATTTAATTACACAATAAGGTATTACCACTGTTCTTGTGATCCACGCATATAAACAGTCGTTAATCGGTCGTTAACCTGTGAAGCTTGGCATGGGTCGAAAAAGCGTGATACTCCAAATTCGTCCTACTTGGCAGGCCTGTATTAGAAGCTGTGTTAGAAAATGAACATAATGCTGTAGCACGTCCGTACAGCACCTCCGCCGGCCCTGGAGAACAGTGACGTACTCCCGCTGGGGATTCACCAATAGGAAATAATAGACAAAGGTATGATATGGCATATCTAATCTCCTCACCTGCTTATCCTGAAGGACTGGATAGATGCAGGCAACATGGCAGAGCCATACCGTCCCTGCCACAAACCGACTGAACTGAACCCGCGGTTGTCTTATCTTCGAATGCCTTTTGATCCCACCCTCTGTTGCAGCTCCTCAAGATGTGCTCGATTCTCAAAATAGGAGTGTTCTGCTTCTGCTCATTCTATTTCTTTTGATGCTGGTGCATCAATGGAATTGTTATTATGGGATTGTAAGAGTCTGTTTCATGAATCAGACATTGTTCCTGTGTAGTGAATGGGGGTATTGAAACAGTTTTTTTTTATGTCTGTAGCTTTGCTGTGGAACACTTTAAAGTTGGCTTTTGAAATGAGCTCAGAGAAGTCTGGAATTGTAGTCTGATCGGAGTAAGGCTAACTCTTTGATTTCATTGAGCTGGCGTAATGGCATTGCTACTAGCGTTCCGTACAACTCAACCAGAACAAATATCGTTTCACAGATGCAGCTAGTTATTTTGACCGGCAAAGTGTAATGATACTGTCTATGTCTGTAGTCTCTTGAATTATCAATGTCATTCTCTAAATGTCATATTGAAAGAATTATGCTATTAAAATGAAACAGAAACTGAATTAGCCGTTCTAATTCCTTCTAATATGAATAATTCTGTAAAAGGCAAAGTCGTGTGGTAATCTGAGGTCACGATGACAGTGTGTTGGGCACACCACACGTGCATCATGGAATTTGGCTCTTGTGATTCATATCCGTAGGTCCAGTAAGCTTGGTTTTGTCTTACCAACATGGATTCCAGTAATGTAGCTTATTATAAAGTCTGAGCGCATGTTATTCCCAGAAGTGTGACTTTAGCGGTTTTGAGTCTGGTGATATGTAGGCTAATCAAGGACGCCTACTTCCCACAGAAGGTGGATAGGCAGTTGTACAGAGAAAATAATTAAATTACGCAAATCAATCCCTTACAGGCAGGCCCTTTCTCCAGGGCTTTAGGAAAGTATTCAGACCCCTTGACTTTTTCTACATTTTGTTACGTTACAGCCCTATTCTAAAAGGGATTCAAGAAAAACATTTCCTCAGCGATCTACACACAATACCCCATAATGACAAAGTGAAAATAGGTTTTTAGAAATGTTTGCAAATGTATTAAAAATAAAAACAGATACCTTACTTAAATAAGTATTCAGACCCTTTGCTATGAGACTCGAAATTGAGCTCAGGTGCATCCTGTTTCAATTGATCACCCTTAAGATGTTTCTACAACTTGATTGGAGTCCACCTGTGGTCAAATCAATTGATTGGACATGATTAGGGTCCCACAGTTGACAGTGCATGTCAGAGCAAAAACCAAGCAATTGAGGTCGAAGGAATATAATATAATATATAATGGTTAAGATGATGATGATGATGAATATAATGGTTATGATGATGATGAATATAATGGTTATGATGATGATGAATATAATGCTTATGATGATGATGAAGATAATGGTTATGATGATGATGAATATAATGGTTATGATGATGATGAATATAATGGTTATGATGATGATGAATATAATGGTTATGATGATGATGAATATAATGGTTATGATGATGATGAAGATAATGGTTATGATGATGATGAATATAATGGTTATGATGATGATGAATATAGTGGTTATGATGATGATGAATATAATGGTTATGATGATGATGAATATAATGGTTATGATGATGATGAATATAGTGGTTATGATGATGATGAATATAATGGTTATGATGATGATGAATATAATGGTTATGATGATGATGAATATAGTGGTTATGATGATGATGAAGATAATGGTTATGATGATGATGAAGATAATGGTTATGATGATGATGAATATAATGGTTATGATGATGATGAATATAATGGTTATGATGATGATGAATATAATGGTTATGATGATGATGAATATAATGGTTATGATGATGATGAATATAATGGTTATGATGATGATGAATATAATGGTTATGATGATGATGAAGATAATGGTTATGATGATGATGAAGATAATGGTTATGATGATGATGAAGATAATGGTTATGATGATGATGAAGATAATGGTTATGATGATGATGAAGATAATGGTTATGATGATGATGAAGATAATGGTTATGATGATGATGAATATAATGGTTATGATGATGATGAATATAGTGGTTATGATGATGATGAAGATAATGGTTATGATGATGATGAATATAGTGGTTATGATGATGATGAATATAATGGTTATGATGATGATGAATATAGTGGTTATGATGATGATGAATATAATGGTTATGATGATGATGAATATAGTGGTTATGATGATGATGAATATAATGGTTATGATGATGATGAATATAGTGGTTATGATGATGATGAATATAATGGTTATGATGATGATGAATATAGTGGTTATGATGATGATGAATATAATGGTTATGATGATGATGAATATAGTGGTTATGATGATGATGAATATAATGGTTATGATGATGATGAATATAGTGCTTATGATGATGATGGAATATAATGGTTATGATGATGATGAATATAATGGTTATGATGATGATGAATATAATGGTTATGATGATGATGAATATAATGGTTATGATGATGATGAATATAATGGTTATGATGATGATGAATATAGTGGTTATGATGATGATGAATATAATGGTTATGATGATGATGAATATAATGGTTATGATGATGATGAATATAGTGGTTATGATGATGATGAATATAATGGTTATGATGATGATGAATATAATGGTTATGATGATGATGAATATAATGGTTATGATGATGATGAAGATAATGGTTATGATGATGATGAAGATAATGGTTATGATGATGATGAATATAATGGTTATGATGAGGATGAATATAATGGTTATGATGATGATGAATATAGTGGTTATGATGATGATGAATATAGTGGTTATGATGATGATGAAGATAATGGTTATGATGAGGATGAATATAGTGGTTATGATGATGATGAAGATAATGGTTATGATGATGATGAAGATAATGGTTATGATGATGATGAAGATAGTGGTTATGATGAGGATGAAGATAATGGTTATGATGATGATGAATATAGTGGTTATGATGAGGATGAATATAATGGTTATGATGATGATGAATATAGTGGTTATGATGATGATGAAGATAATGGTTATGATGAGGATGAAGATAGTGGTTATGATGAGGATGAAGATAATGGTTATGATGATGATGAATATAGTGGTTATGATGAGGATGAAGATAATGGTTATGATGAGGATGAATATAATGGTTATGATGATGATGAATATAATGGTTATGATGATGATGAAGATAATGGTTATGATGATGATGAAGATAATGGTTATGATGATGATGATGGGGGTGATTATTATCATGTACTATCACCCTTATGGAATTGTAATACATTGAATAACATTTGATTCTGATCTCAGTTGGTTTTGTGATGTTCACAGGAATCACCTTGATTTGCTGACCTTGTCTTCTTTAATGCAATCAAATAAGAATATACTTCACACAAACTCTTCCGTTATTCAAACTAAAGTAGATGAAAGTCCAAACATTGCATTTGTCCTCATCCTAGAAAGATTGGAATTTGAGAGCTAGTACTTTTTTGACTTCCTTCACGTTCCAGTTGAGCAGCCAGCCACAGAACAGTCATATTCGGTTAACCAGCCACAGAACAGTCATATTCAGTTAACCAGCCACAGAACAGTCATATTCAGTCAACCAGCCACAGAACAGTCATATTCAGTCAACCAGCCACAGAACAGTCATATTCAGTCAACCAGCCACAGAACAGTCATATTCGGTTAACCAGCCACAGAACAGTCATATTCAGTTAACCAGCCACAGAACAGTCATATTCAGTCAACCAGCCACAGAACAGTCATATTCAGTCAACCAGCCACAGAACAGTCATATTCAGTCAACCAGCCACAGAACAGTCATATTCAGTCAACCAGCCACAGAACAGTCATATTCAGTCAACCAGCCACAGACAGTCATATTCAGTCAACCAGCCACATAACAGTCATATTCAGTCAACCAGCCACATAACAGTCATATTCAGTCAGCCAGCCAAAGAATAGTCATATTCAGTCAGCCAGCCACAGAACAGTCATATTCAGTCAACCAGCCACAGAACAGTCATATTCAGTCAACCAGCCACAGAACAGTCATATTCAGTCAACCAGCCACAGAACAGTCATATTCAGTCAGCCAGCCACAGAACAGTCATATTCAGTCAGCCAGCGAAAGAATAGTCATATTCGGTCAACCAGCCACAGAACAGTCATATTCAGTCAACCAGCCACAGAACAGTCATATTCAGTCAGCCAGCCACAGAACAGTCATATTCATTCAGCCAGCCACAGAACAGTCATATTCAGTCAGCCAGCCACAGAATAGTCATATTCAGTCAGCCAGCCACAGAACAGTCATATTCATTCAGCCAGCCACAGAATAGTCATATTCAGTCAGCCAGCCACAGAATAGTCATATTCAGTCAGCCAGCCACAGAACAGTCATATTCATTCAGCCAGCCACAGAACAGTCATATTCAGTCAGTCAGCCAGCCACAGAACAGTCATATTCATTCAGCCAGCCACAGAACAGTCATATTCAGTCAGCCAGCCACAGAACAGTCATATTCATTCAGCCAGCCACAGAACAGTCATATTCAGTCAGTCAGCCACAGAACAGTCATATTCATTCAGCCAGCCACAGAACAGTCATATTCAGTCAGCCAGCCACAGAACAGTCATATTCATTCAGCCAGCCACAGAACAGTCATATTCAGTCAGCCAGCCACAGAACAGTCATATTCAGTCAGCCAACCACAGAACATCCATATTCAGTCAGCCAGCCACAGAACAGTCATATTCAGTCAGCCAACCACAGAACATCCATATTCAGTCAGCCAGCCACAGAACAGTCATATTCAGTCAACCAGCCACTGAACAGTCATATTCAGTCAGCCAGCCACAGAACAGTCATATTCATTCAGCCAGCCACAGAACAGTCATATTCAGTCAGCCAGCTACAGAACAGCCATATTTGGTCAGTCAGCCACAGAATAGTCATATTCAGTCAGCCAGCCACAGAACAGCCATATTTGGTCAGCCAGCCACAGAATAGTCATATTCAGTCAGCCAGCCACAGAACAGTCATATTCAGTCAGCCAGCCACAGGACAGTCATATTCAGTCAGCCAGCCACAGAACAGTCATATTCAGTCAGCCAGCCACAGAACAGTCATATTCATTCAGCCAGCCACAGAACAGTCATATTCAGTCAGCCAGCTACAGAACAGCCATATTTGGTCAGTCAGCCACAGAATAGTCATATTCAGTCAGCCAGCCACAGAACAGCCATATTTGGTCAGCCAGCCACAGCATAGTCATATTCAGTCAGCCAGCCACAGAACAGTCATATTCAGTCAGCCAGCCACAGGACAGTCATATTCAGTCAGCCAGCCACAGAACAGTCATATTCAGTCAGCCAGCCACAGAACAGTCATATTCAGTCAGCCAGCCACAGAACAGTCATATTCAGTCAGCCAGCCACAGAACATCCATATTTGGTCAGCCAGCCACAGAATAGTCATATTCAGTCAGCCAGCCACAGAACAGCCATATTTGGTCAGCCAGCCACAGAATAGTCATATTCAGTCAGCCAGCCACAGAACAGTCATATTCAGTCAGCCAGCCACAGAACAGTCATATTCAGTCAGCCAGTTCTCCAGAGAGTAGCAGTAGCCACAGACCTGCACTTCACCTCAGCCTGTGTGAAACATACTCACACTCTTTACCAGAGCCACTTGCCTTGCCTTGGGATTCTGCAACCCCTTCTCTCTCTCCCCTCCGCCTCCCTCCACTCCCTCCATATTGTCCTCCTGCCCGTTCCCCTCAATGTTATAAATTACAAACGACACAAACCGCGGCCTAATGCCCTGCCGTGGACGCCTTCCAAGCTGCAACTTTTTGGAAGGAACCAAAGGCCCTGGTTCATTGATAACACCAGGCACACACTCTCTCCCTCCCTCTCTGTCTCTCCCTTTCTCTCTCTCTATCTCTCTCTCTCTCTCTCTCGTTCTCCCTCTCTCTCCCTTTCTCTCTCTCTCTCTCTCTCTCTCTCTCTCTCTCTCTCTCTCTCTCTCTCTCTCTCTCTCCCTTTCTCTCTCTCTCTCTCTCTCTCTCCCTCCCTCTCTGTCTCTCCCTTTCTCTCTCTCTATCTCTCTCTCTCTCTCTCTCTCTCTCTCGTTCTCTCTCTCTCTCCCTTTCTCTCTCTCTCTCTCTCTCTCTTTCTTCCATTTAGAGGAAAGGAGGAAAAACACCCTGAACAGAGGACGGGTGCTAGGGAGGGCCAAAAGACACTGCTTTAGAAATCAACTGAGAGCTGAGAGGGCCTTTCTCACTATTTTAGCAGTGAAGCAGCACTATCCTTCCACACCATCTTTGTGAAAGACTAATAGTATCCAAAAGTATCAAGACTAAATAAAGGGTTGAAGGAATTGATGCTTTTCTTCCAGTCTAGACATTGCATTTTCCCAGGTTTGTGACTCGCACATGGGACTATTTTCTGAGGAGAAGGCACACAAAAAGCACAGAACATGCGAGATGTTCTTGGTTGGTTCAAGGTTATTATTTTGACCCCAACAGCCACATTCCCAACACAGCTTAGCGCGCGGCCATGACTGAAAGCTTTTTTATTGGTGCTTAGCTCCTTCTGGCTTTAAGGATTTCTGACACGGCTAATTGTTTTTATTGAGGTATTAATTATTACTACAGAGTTATAAAGCTGAAAACAGGCCGAGCCAAGAATGTGCACGTTTTCAGGTGTTAGATTGTCGTATTGCTTCTGTCTGTATCAGCCCATTCAGACTAATGAACCCCACTCTGTGTACTTACTATACCCCTCAAATTGCAATGGTTGAAAAGGTGTGTGTACAGCATTTACTCCAGCTGTATCATCGTGTTTTCTACAACTCACTCAGAGAAGCCTGGCCACTATTTACTCCAGTCAGTTAGTAAGGTGTTAGTGTTGTCCACAAGTCACTGAAACCAAAGTATCGTCGAAGGAATCCATTTGTAGTGAGTTGGAGAACGACGTTGAAAGGAAGAACTAATGAAAGAGAGCCTCCCTACACCTCACAGGATACCATATGCTCTCGGTAGTGATGAGCTACAACGTGATGTCACTCTGAGACATCTCATGGAGTGTGAGTTCGTTACCGGAGGGCTGAAACTCCAAGGACATTGGTCAAAGGGCAATCTCTACTTGAAAAGAGTCCGGGGAGAGAAGAGAGGGGGGTTAACTGTGATAAAGGTGTTAGGGAGTCAGAGTCACTGTCTGTGAGCTCGCTGGATCAGGTGGAGGTGCTGAATTAAAGTTCAGTTATTCTATCACAGACTCAAAATGCAGATATTCTCCAAAAAGCCAGGGCACTCTAGATGAGTGAACACAGCCTCAGTGTTAGATTGCAGTGAGGATATCAACTGACACTGGCCATAGAGGGCAGTTTAAAATATATATACTTATATCTCAAATGTCCCTGACTGTCACTATCTTGTGATAAATCAAATCAAATGTATTGGTCACATACACGTGTTTGGCAGATGTTATTGCGGGTGTAGGGAAATGTTTGCGTTGCCGCTCACTGATTCACATCTTTGTAAACCACAGCACCACCTGACTATCTATCTGTCCCTTCATTCATTGTCATTCATCTCTCATCACAAGAGATCTCTTCATTCAATGTCATTCATCTCTTTCCCATTGATGCTTCTCTTGCTCCCATGACTGAAAGACCTTGGAGTTTCAACACTCATCACAGGGTGTTTTAAACAACAAATGCAGCCAGCTGAGAATACTCCTTGTCTGGCCTCTATATGAATGAACACCAATGCCAGTTCAGTGTGTTTGCTTAGAGTGTAACACCACCTACTACTGCCGCCACAGATGTAGGATCTTAATTTGATCACCCTGTTGCAGGGTTAAAAAGACTTCTGAAGTTTGTAATTTCCACTTTGACATTTCAGACTTGATTTTCTCTTATAAAAAATCTACCAACCCCTAAACACATGTTCATTAATTATAATTCACATAATAATTCACATTTCCTTTTGCTGCGTTGTTTTCCTGCTGTAGTAAACTGGCTCAAATTAAGATCCTACATCTGTACTGCCCCATTCAAACAAACAGATAGAGCTCTGCGTCCCAATAATCTCTCATTTCTCCCAAAGTGTGTACTTTTTCCCTTCCCTTCATGGATTCATGGAAGGAAAATGCCTGGTATATAACACTAAACTGGGCTTTCAGTTGAGAGTGCGGGCTTTAGGTTGAGAGTGTGGGCTTTAGGTTGAGTGTGTGGGCTTTAGGTTGAGAGTGTGGGCTTCAGGTTGAGAGTGTGGGCTTCAGGTTGAGAGTGTGGGCTTCAGGTTGAGAGTGTGGGCTTCAGGTTGAGAGTGTGGGCTTTTGGTTGAGAGTGTGGGCTTTTGGTTGAGAGTGTGGGCTTTAGGTTGAGAGTGTGGGCTTTAGGTTGAGAGTGTGGGCTTTTGGTTGAGAGTGTGGGCTTTTGGTTGAGAGTGTGGGGTTTTGGTTGAGAGTGTGGGCTTTAGGTTGAGAGTGTGGGCTTTAGGTTGAGAGTGTCGGCTTTTGGTTGAGAGTGTGGGGTTTTGGTTGAGAGTGTGGGCTTTAGGTTGAGAGTGTGGGCTTCAGGTTGAGAGTGTGGGCTTTTGGTTGAGAGTGTGGGCTTTAGGTTGAGAGTGTGGGCTTTAGGTTGAGAGTGTGGGCTTTTGGTTGAGAGTGTGGGCTTTAGGTTGAGAGTGTGGGGTTTTGGTTGAGAGTGTGGGCTTTAGGTTGAGAGTGTGGGCTTTAGGTTGAGAGTGTGGGCTTTTGGTTGAGAGTGTGGGCTTTAGGTTGAGAGTGTGGGCTTTAGGTTGAGAGTGTGGGCTTTAGGTTGAGAGTGTGGGCTTTAGGTTGAGAGTGTGGGCTTTAGGTTGAGAGTGTGGGCTTTAGGTTGAGAGTGTGGGCTTTAGGTTGAGAGTGTGGGCTTTAGGTTGAGAGTGTGGGCTTTAGGTTGAGAGTGTGGGCTTTTGGTTGAGAGTGTGGGCTTCAGGTTGAGAGTGTGGGCTTTAGGTTGAGAGTGTGGGCTTTAGGTTGAGAGTGTGGGCTTTAGGTTGAGAGTGTGGGCTTTAGGTTGAGAGTGTGGGCTTTAGGTTGAGAGTGTGGGCTTTAGGTTGAGAGTGTGGGCTTTAGGTTGAGAGTGTGGGCTTTTGGTTGAGAGTGTGGGCTTTAGGTTGAGAGTGGAGTTACGCACTGTTTGTGGGGATACTTTTGATTTTGATTTTCTGGTTGATTTTCTACATTTGGAACGGAAGCTGCTACTTAAGCTGCTTCCTGTCTTGTACATGTGTTTGACATTGGCTTGAGTATGATGATGGCCATTGACAATACCAAAACAGACAGTGTGTGTGTGTCTGTGTGTGTGTGTGTGTGTGTGTGTGTGTGTGTGTGTGTGTGTGTGTGTGTGTGTGCGCGTGTGTGCGTGTGTGCGTGTGTATGTGTGTGTGTGTGTGTGTGTGTGTGTGAGTGTGTATGTGCGTGCGTGTGTGTGTGTGTGTGTGTGTGTGTGTGTGTGTGTGTGTGTGTGTGTGTGTGTTTTGCGGTGTTGCCCCCTTCAGTTTCTGTTATCAGTGGAGTGTTTGAGTCATTAGAGAAGCAGTAGCCAATTTCCCAGTCCTGATGAGGTCAGCCAATCCTTTAACTTAAACGTTTAGGCTTATTTTCTGAAATGAACTAGGAGTGGGTAGGAGACATGGGAAAAGAGAATCCGGTGGTTTTGTGATATAGGGTAAATTTGAGTTTGTTGTTGAATGTATACTAATGAGTATCCCTACTGATAATGGCTGTGCTCCAATGTCCCCCTACTGTGTAGAAGGAAGTACTGTGTTGGGTATGCATTCTAAGTGGTAAGGGTATTGGAATGTAGCCATGCAATCTGGAGGCTGACAGTTGCCTGTCTTTATAGTGTCTTTATGTCTGCCAAAATAAAGCTATTCCTTATACTAAATTATCCATCCAAATAGCTGAAAGTACTGTAAATACCCATACCATTGTTTTTTCACATACATTTCTTCTGTTGCGTTGACATTATGCGGTATGACAGAAGAACGTATGATTGTATCTTACCAGTATCATCTGCCAACGTGAAGCGATTCGCTGTATTAAATGAAAAGTATACCCATACCCAATACCCATACATTTCTCATAAAGCTTTCTGTCAACAAGGCTTTTCAAGGTCCAATGCAGCCATTTTCTTTTTCATCTCAACACCAAATCTTTTCTGGGTCAGAATGAATGACTTTACTGGGATTGTTTTCAATTCAAATGGTCAAAAAGACACAACAAATAGTTTCTTAGCAAAGGGAAATGTCTTGCTGTTGTTGGCAGAGGTTTGGAGCTCTCTTTCCCATTGGTCTACTAACTAATTTACCGCCTGATGATGTCACCATGCAGGTCAACACTCTGAAGTTGAAGTTTCAGGTGGTATTTTTTAAACAGCTCTGATGCTAAATTATCATCATTTTCTAAGTTTCACAGTATTATTCCAACCTCATAGTGTGGAAATATATACAAAACACATGAAAATCATGTTTTTGACTGTACTTGGCCTTTAAATCCAATAATGAGATTCATTATCATGAAGTCAATATAGAAATGCCTCATATGCCAATCCTAATATTTACATTCCTCCTATCAGTGGGAACTTGAAGGTGAAATGCACACAAAAGAGGCTGATAAGCCCCACAACAACCAATAGGTTTCTGAAAACACAAAGTACCTCAGTACCTCTACTGACCTATAATATCTTATTATGAGACGCACAAAGTTGTAGCCTAAATATTTGCCTAGTGAGATACTAAAAATATGCTAAAAATAGTCCATTTATAGCTACTACTCCAGAGTTCAACTGTCTTCTTAGCCGTCCATGTCAATGGAAAAATGGGTCAAAACTCAAGATGGCTTTAGCATGGAAACTCTTGCCTTTTTTTCTAGGCTGGATTTCAAATAACGACGTTTGTTATCCAATGGGTTCCCATCGCCACAGAGATTACACTATATCTGTCAAAGCTGAAATATTTGGAGAGGGAGCGAGAGAGAGGTCTGACCAATGTCCAGGACAGATAGACATGCCCTGCAGCTTTACGGGATGTATTTATAGGGTAGAAATTACGCTATGGAAAAATATGACAAACTGCACCTTCCATAAATAAACCTGGGAATGGTGGAAAAGAGCACACAGTCAGTCTCAGAAGGCCCAGGGAGAGGTTCTCACAAGCCTGGGAGGCACGACAGTGATGGCTGGGGGTTGTGGCGGTGGCTCCATGGCTTGGTCACTGGGCAGCCATCTTGGTGACCCCTGGAAGCTACTGTTGAGCGTGGGTCATGGGCCGAATTGTGTTCGGGTCAGTACTCAGTATGTTGACGGTTCATGTTACATGTGAAACAGTTTGCAGTCCTCCTGAAGGATTTTGTTCCTACCGATTCTACTAGTCAGCTGCTTCTCGGGAGTCACATACTAGGGCTTGATCTGATTGTGTTACATCACAGAGTTTGAATTAGGCTGTTTGAGAAGGTTTGAATCCTAAGCAACCTGCCTACACATAGTTTGAAGTACAATAGACCAACATAGTAGCTACTGTAGTAGGGCATATGTGGAGTAGGCATAGTGGTGCCCATGTGATTTTCATTTTTCACAATCCCTACTCCTTATTTGAAACTTTGTTTTTGTGTTTAATTGTCATCCAGCACTAGACTAAAATAGAATGTTTAAATTTAGGCAAAATACATTGTTTGTCCTGCTTTTCCGTTCATGTGTAGATGTGTACAGTGTGTGTAGAGGTGTACAGTGTGTGTAGAGGTATAAAGTGTGTGTAGAGGTGTACAGTGTGTGTAGAGTTGCACTGTGTGTGTAGAAGTGTACAGTGTGTGTAGAGGTGTACAGTGTGTGTATGTGTGTACAGTGTGTGTAGAGTTGTACAGTATGTGTAGATGTGTACAGTGTGTGAGAGGTATAAAGTGTGTGTAGAGGTGTACAGTGTGTGTACAGGTGTACAGTGTGTGTAGAGTTGTACAGTGTGTGTAGGTCTGTACAGTATGTGTACAGTGTGTGTAGATGTGTTCAGTGTGTGTAGGTGTGTACAGTATGTGTAAATGTGTACAGTGTGTAGATGTGTACAGTGTGTATAGATGTGTACAGTATGCATATATGTATACAGTATGTCTAGATGTGTACAGTGTGTGTACATTATGTGTAGATGTGTACAGTGTGTGTATATGTGTACAGTATGTGTAGATGTGTACAGTGTGTACAGTATGTGCAGATGTGTACATTATGTGTAGATGTGTACAGTGTGTACAGTATGTGTAGATGTGTACAGTGTGTACAGTATGTGTAAGTGTGTACAGTATATGTAGATGTGTACAGTGTGTACTGTATGTGCAGATGTGTACAGTATGTGAAGATGTGTACAGTGTATATAGATGTGTACAGTATGTGTGGATGTGTACAGTATGTGTAGATGTGTACAGCGTGCGCAGTATGTGTAGATGTGTACAGTGTGTATAGTATGTGTATATGTGTACAGTGTGTACAGTATGTGTAGATGTGTACAATGTGTATGCTATGTGTAGATGTGTACAGTGTGTACAGTATGTGTAGGTGTGTACAGTATGTGTAGATGTGTACAATGTGTACATTATGTTTAGATGTGTACATTATGTGTAGATGTGTGCAGTATGTGTAGATGTGTACAGTATGTGTAGATGTGTACAATGTGTACGCTATGTGTAGATGTGTACAGTGTGTAAAGTATGTGTAGGTGTGTACAGTATGTGTAGATGTGTACATTATGTGTAGATGTGTACATTATGTGTAGATGTGTACAGTGTGTACAGTATGTGTGGATGTGTACAGTGTGTACAGTGTGTACAGTATGTGTAGGTGTGTACAGTATGTGTAGATGTGTACAGTGTGTACAGTATGTGTAGGTGTGTACAGTATGTGTAGACATTTCTACTCTTGCCGGCATGGATCATTCTCCCCTCAGTGTTTGTGTGTGTGTGTATGTGTGTGCATGTGTGTGCGTGTGTGCATGTGTGTGCGTGTGTGTGTTTGAGCATGCATGCCATGCCTCTTAAATGTTTTCTCCAGTTTGATGTGTGTCCCGGGAGTTCTTTTGTGCTTTTATTTTCATCCTCCTTCATCCCCCTAGAAGAGGTCCCGTGTGCACGACCGTCCCCACTCTGTCCAAGCCAGACAGCCCCAGCCAGATCCACACACACACACACACACATTCTACCACATACATACCGCTCTGTCTTATGAGGGCCTGGCCAGCCAGTCCCCACTTATCAGACCTGGGTTCAAATACTATTTTAAATCTTTGTGTTTGTTTTAGCCTGCCAGTGGTGCCAGTTGGATGGGACTTTTTCATTAGTTCCATTTCAACTGGCAAACTCAGTCAAGCCCAGCTAAAGTACTTGATTTTATTTCAAATAGTATTGGAACCCAGGTCTGCCAGAAACACACACTCTTTCCGAGGCTGTCTGCCAATCTGTAGATTCCACAGGGTCAAGAGGTCACCCTGCCTCCCCACTACTTCCCTAACTCCTAGCGCCAAAACCGGAGTGTACCACACTAATTATAGCAGCCGAGGAGCTATGAATAAGCAGTTTGGATTTGTCTTCAGAGTATTTATGGAAGACGCCAGTCGTCTTGTTAGGTAACTGTCGTTCTGTGTTGTTTTTTTTGTGTGGGAATTCTGGCCAAGTGGAAGCTATGTAGTCATCTATTGCGGGACAGTAACCATGTTTCCATCCACAGTGTTTATGCGAGTAAGGTCACGCCGTATAAAAATCCCCATAGGTGTGATGGAAACCTGAAGGGTCAGTACAATTTCATAAATGTCGACAGACAATTTGTTCGGTCGACGTTGTAGGATCTTTTTGTGTTTGTGAAGTTGATGATGCGACAATTGCGGTGGAAATCTTGACATAATAAATCATCATGTCAAAGTAACCTTGGAGTCATGTGATGATAGGCTACGTTGTACTACCACCAAGACATGGGAAAGCATTAGGAGTTTATAGGCAGATGAAATATGTTATGGTGAACTTCATGGTGGTAAAGTGATGGACGGTGAGGAGCTTGATACACATTTTCTATAAATATTGAGGGTTTGGTCGATGCTTGGCTGCCAATTGTTACGGGATTCAGGAAGCTGGGCATTTGCCGTTAGTTCCTATTTCACAGTAGAAACTAACTTAAATGTCTTCTTGAACATTTGAACTTTGATGTGCCTTAATAATAAACTTGTATGTGATCTGTAAATATTAATACAAATGTAAATTACAAGCCTAGTTTAGCCAAGGAGAAAACACTGAGCTATATAGGAAAAAGGACAGGATCCTTCCTGGCTAGCCATGATTGGCTGAGATAATGGAGGGCTGGACATACCAAGAGACGAATCCTGATTGGTCTGTCATGTCACAGGTTTTTGTCAATGACAGAATCTGGGCTTCCCTGGTCAGTACATAGATAATCTTTGCTACATGCATATTTTTGGAAAGATATAGCTATGAACAACTGAAAAAGTGTTGCTTCAGCTCTCAACAACACTGCTGCCCTGAATTTAGCTAGTGCTATCAAAGCTCAGTGGGAGAACATTTAAATAGAGAGACTTTCTGGAGGAATTTGAGCGTTTGAACTTATAACGCGGCTGCATGGGATTCGTCGGATTATAAAAATCGGATGGTTTAGTTGCATCCCAATGTTTGGCATCCGCAATAAGCTAATGTAAGGAGCCGCTTGTGGATTTGACTGCTCTAACGCAGTTCCACCTCCGACACGGCCAAAACAAGCGCTATGCGTGTGTTGGCTAGTGTGGATTTGATAGAATCTAGTCCTTACTTGATGTACTTTAGCTGGTTAAGAACCTGCTCAGTAAAATTGGACAGACCACGTAAACATACATTGTGCCGTAGATCTGTCGTGATACAACAGTAGTTCCGCCGCTTGGATTTTTCATCACTGGTTATTTGGACAAATCATGATTTCGCAGGTGTTCGCTTCTTTCGAGTTTTGGAAGGGGACATTTGGCCCATAGACTTGCACTTACTTTGCTAAGAGAGAGGGAGAAAGAAGCCAAACAAATGAAATGGTTGGTGGAAATGTAATGGTCTATTCCAAGCACTAAGGTTAAAAGAGTCTACGAACATTGTTTCTAGAGAAACGTGATATATTCTTTATCTGGAAGTGTGACCATTTAGATTCAATGAAACTCTAGTGTTCTATGACTGAGTGGAATTGAATTGCACTGAATGGAATTATACTACCTGTCACTCAAACTCAAATCCTGTGGGTTGTAGCCAATTCAATAGAATTTTAACTCATGAGTTGAATTGGAGTCAATTCCAAAGTTCTGAATTGAGACCCACCCTGCTAGACAGAGAGCTAAGCCATAGAAGTGTAGGGCCCTGTAGCAATGCTGCAGTAATGCAGAAAGAGAGACAGAGAGGGAGAGGAGACCACACAGAGGAACAGGCTCACAGAGCATTATACAAGACCATGGACGGAAACATGAAAGACAAAAACAAAAAATGCCCTGCATTTAACAATCCCTTCTCTACTGTTTGCAAAAGTGCAGGAACCAACAAGAGAAACAACGTCCTGGCAATGGAAAATGGCTCAGCTGACTCGCATGGGGATGTTCTCTGCGTCAACACTAGGGCCAAAGTCCAAGACAATCAAATGTAAAGTCCATGGAGAATAAGAGCACCTCCCCCCAGCTCCCCACTGCACTGAGGCTAGGAAACACTGTCACCACCGATAAATCCACAATAATTGAGAATTTCAAGCATTTTTCTACGGCTGGCCATGCTTTCCACCTTGCCACCCCTACCCTGGTCAACACCCCTCCACCCCCACAGAAACTTGCCCAAGCCTCCCCCATTTCTCCTTCACCCAAATCCAGATAGCTGATGTTCTGAAAGAGCTGCAAAATCTGGACTCCTACAAATTGTCTAGCAGGGCTAGACAATCTGGACCCTCTCTTTCTAAAATTATCAGCTGAAATTGTTGCAACCCCTATTACTAGCCTGTTCAACCTCTCTTTCGTATCGTCTGAGATCCTCAAAGATTGGAAAGCTGCCGTGGTCATCCCCCTCATCAAAGGGGGAGACACTTCTAGACCCAAACTGCTGCAGACCTATATCTATCCTACCCTGCCTTTCTAAGGTCTTCGAAAGCCAAGTTAACAAACAGATCACCGACCATTTCGAATCCCACCGTACCTTCTCTGCTATGCAATCTGGTTTCCAAGCTGGTCACAGGTGCACCTCAGCAACGCTCAAGGTCCGGGCTGACTCTTTTCTCTGTATACATCAATGATGTCGCTCTCGCTGCTGGTGATTCTCTGATCCACCTCTACGCAGACGACACCATTCTGTATAATTCTGACCCTTCTTTGGACACTGTGTTAACTAATCTCCAGACAAGATGTTAAATTCAAGTAAAACTAAATGCATGCTCTTCAACCGATCTCTGCCCGCACCTGCCCGCCCGTACAGCATCACTACTCTGGACGGTTCTGACTTAGAATATGTGGACAATTACAAATACCTAGGTGTCTGGTTATACTGTAAACTCTCCTTCCAGACTCACACTAAGCATCTCCAATCCAAAATGAAATCTAGAATCGGCTTCCTATTTTGCAACAAAGCATCCTTCACTCATGCTGACAAACATACTCTCGTAAAACGGACTATCCTGCCAATCCTTGACTTCGGCAATGTCATTTACAAAATAGCCTCCAACACTCTACTCAGCAAATTGGATTCAGTCTATCACAGTGCCATCCGTTTTGTGACCAATGCCCCATATACTACCCACCACTACGACCTGTATGCTCTCTGGCCCTCGCTTCATATTTGCCAAAACCACTGGCTCACGGTCATCTATAAGTCTTTGCTAGGTAAAGCCCCGCCTTATCTCAGCTCACTGGTAACCATAGCAGCACCCACTCGTAGCACGCACTCCAGCAGGTATATTTCACTGGTCACCCCCAAAGCCAATTCTCCCTTTGGCCACCTTTCCTTCCAGTTCTCTGCTCCCAATGACTGGAACGAATTGCAACAATCACTGAAGCTGGAGACCCATATCTCCCTCACTAACTTTAAGCACCAGCTGTCAGAACAGCTCAAAGATCACTGCACCTGTACATAGCCCATCTGTAAATAGCCAATCCAACTACCTCATCCCCATACTGTTATTTATTTATTTTGCTCCTTGGCTCCCCAGTATCTCTACTTGCACATTCATCTTCTGCACATCTATCACTCCAGTGTTTAATTGCTAAATTGTAATTATTTCGCCACTATGGCTTATTTATTGCCTTACCTCCCTAATCTTACTACATTACCACACACTGTATATAGACTTTTATATTGTGTTATTGACTGTACGTTTGTTTATCCCATGTGTAACTCTGTGTTGTTTTTGTTTGTGTCGCACTGCTTTGCTTTATCTTGGCCAGGTCGCAGTTACAAATTGGAACTTGTTCTCAACTAGACTACCTGGTAAAATAAAGGTGAAATAAAAAAATAATAAAACATTTTCCTATAGTAGGCCTATTTTAACAGCCTGACAAAATACATCATATGAGTGGCCTGCTATTGGACCTTTCTTGTGCTTCTAAACTACACGTGTCAAAATCATTCCACAGAGGGTCAAGTGTCTGGGTTTTCGCTCCTCCCTTGTACTTAATTGATGAATTAAGCTCACTGAGTAGTCAGGAACTCCCCTCACCTGGTTGCCTAGGTCTTAATTGAATAGAAAAAAACAAAAACCAGCAGACACTAGTCCCTCCACGGAATGAGTTTGACATCCCTGTTCTAAACTGTTGATAATAGACCCAAACTGATCCAAATGGTTGCATAATCAGGCCTAGTGTAATGATGTTCGTCTGAGGAAGAAGGAGTAGACCAAAGCGCAGCGTGGTACGTGTTCATATTTCCCTTTAATTAACTGAACACTATATACAAAAGAACAATAGAATAAATGAAAACCGAAACAGTCCCGTATGGTGCAAACACTGAAATGGAAAACAACTACCCACAAACCACAGTGGGAAAACAGGCTGCCTAAGTATGGTTCTCAATCAGAGACAACGATTGACAGCTGCCTCTGATTGGGAACCATACCAGGCCAAACACATAGAACTATAAGACATAGAGCAAAAACATAGAATGCCCACCCCAACTCATGCCCTGACCAAACTAAAATAGAGACATAAAAAAAGGATCTACGGTCAGGACGTGACACCTAGGCTGTAGGCAGTTATTTTGGCATGAAACAAAACAGGACTTTTGAGCAGTTATTAGCCCACATCACTACAATTGAATGCCTATAGACAATAATTGTGTACTCACTTCATAACAAGAATACATTCCTCATTGCACTGTGTTGTAGCCCAGGTGTGATAATCATCTTGTCTGAAAACGTAGGCCTAGGCCAAATCAATAGTGAAGCTTGCGTACCCCGGTACCACAGAGCCCAGCCTGGAGGAACGCACAGATCTGACATTTTATAATCTGTTAACCTTTTGTCTTGCAGGTAAATATTTAGCCTTTATCCCTAATATTTAGCTCATGAATGGCCTAATATCTAGCTAATATTTAGCTTAATTACTTGGGCTACACATCACTAGCCTCTCCCTTCCAGCTGAGCGGCAGGTAGCCTAGCGTTTAAGAGCGTTGGGCCAGTAACCGACAGGTCGCTAGTTCTGAGCTGACTAGGTGAAAAATCTGTTGATGTGCCCTTAAGCAAAGCGCTTAAACCTAATTGCTCCTGTATGTTGCTCTGGATAAGAGCGTCTGATAAATAACTAAAACATTCCTTTGCGCTATAGGCTACAAAAACTATAGGACATTCATATTTTATATATGAAAGAAGCAGGCTTGTTTTTACTAATTGCTGAATGTAAAACAGGCCCACCACCTTAATAATAGGCCTACAGCGTGCAGTAGGATGCGTTGATCAGTTGATTGACAGGTGTAAGACCGTATAACGATAAGCTATCCTCTGGGGTGGATGCTCACCAACATTTTTCGAGTTACGTAGCCTATAGTTTATCATTATAGACATTGGCTTGGTGGATGGTCCTTAACTCTGACAACAGAACTAACATAATTATCCTAACAGAACTACCAGTAGGTATAACTAACGTTAGTGGACTTGAATTAAAAACATTTAAATATAAAAATACATTTATACTTGTTTGCTTTACTTTTATGCTCTATAAATGAACTCCTTCGAATAATTAACTCTGTCATCTTTGCCACCGGCGTGCTGCAGTAGGGAGGTAACGCGGACGTGGAGTCCATCACTTTCGTTGTTTGGCTGTGCTCATAGAAACTGGATACACTGTCATAACCTGCTTTAGCATGTAAGGTTGTTGGTTACATTGGAACAACACAAGCATTTATTGTCTAATTTACTGAAGCATTAGACCATACAGGTACAGTAAAGTAAACTCTTGAAGGACACTGGAAGTTGATAGGAGCTTCTTGCTGAATGTCCCCTTTTCTTCAAATGACTTCCATGAAAAGTGTGGAGACATCCTCAAGGGAAATATCAAATATGATTTCCTCTTCATCCTAGTGGGGAAATATGTGTCTCTTTCTACCCGTACACCCAATCGAACATAATGTTTCTGCCACTGTCTCTTATTACGGAAAAGAGCTTCTAGATATCAGGACAGTGATTACTCACCCCGTACTGGAAGAAGATATTTTTTTCTTTAACGAGTTGGATGCAAAGGATTTACTCCAGACACCCGACAAGGCCCTCATCCCCGTCATTCGAAGGAGAAAGAAATTGAGATATCGGGGACGTAGGTCTCGGTGCCTTGTAAGGATCCGACGGCGAGTGGGTAATCTGCCTTTACCATCAATCCTATTAGCCAACGTACAATCAATGGATAATAAAATAGATGAACTACGAGCACTTATATCGTACCAACGGGACATTAAAAACTGTAACCGGTGCCCCCACACATCGACTCAGTACCGGTACCCCCTGTATATAGCCTCGCTATTGTTATTTTACTGCTGCCCTTTCATTTTTTTTAAATATAAAAATGTTACCTTTATTTAACTAGGCAAGTCAGTTAAGAACAAATTCTTATTTTCAATGACGGCCTAGGAACAGTGGGTTAACTGCCTTGTTCAGGGGCAGACAGATTTGTACCTTGTCTGCTCGGGGATTTGATCTTGCAACCTTTCAGTTTCTAGTCCAACACTCTAACACTCTAACCACTAGGCTACGCTGCCGCCCAAATATTTGTTACTGTTATTTTTTTTTTAAAGAATTACTGTCCAAATACATGTGGAGGGGAGAGTATACTTACTGGTCCCAGATCGGTTTGTGCTGTATAGCACAATGGTCATAGCAGTTGCAAGACGTCACAACCAGATCTGGGATCAGTCTGTAACTAAAAAAGACTGATTTTGTTAGGGGTGACAACAACCTTTTTAACCCTTGCCACTTAGGAACGTAGCCCTTTCCTGCAGTCAAATGACTAGTGACCTCATGGGTGGAACGTTATTCATATTCTTCAGAATATAATCATTAATAAACAAAAACTCTGAAAATCTGTTGTTTCTATGTCAAACAGTGTTGTTATATTTAAGTATTCTTTATTTATTTTTTATTTATTTTTTGAATTTTACCCCCTTTTTCTCCCCAATTTCATGGTATCCAATTGTTGTAGTAGCTACTATCTTGTCTCATCGCTACAACTCCCATACGGGCTCGGGAGAGACGAAGGTTGAAAGTCATGCGTCCTCCGATACACAACCCAACCAAGCCGCACTGCTTCTTAACACAGCGCGCATCCAACCCGGAAGCCAGCCGCACACTGCGCCCAGCCCGCCACAGGAGTCGCTGGTGCGCGATGAGACAAGGAGATCCCTACCGACCAAGCCCATAACCATGTGTGTGAGGTGTATACTTTTGTTTCATAGTAGATTTGTTTAAGACTACCAAGAAACACTCTGTGTGACCCTGATTTAGCCCACTGCAGTAAAAGGATAAAGGGATATGAAGGTGTGTGTGTGTGTGTGTGTGTGTGTAGCTGGTGTAGAGAGTCAGGCACAGGACAGCAGATATGAGTAATCAACGTACTTTACTCAAAAATACAATAATACAAGGCAACATAGCGAGCCCACAAAAAACAGACCGATGTACAATGAACAATCACTCACAAACAAAACATGGGGAACAGAGGGTTAAATAATAAGTAGTTGGTTGAGTGAAGCCAGGTGTGAAGGACAAAGACAGAACAAATGGAAAATGAAAAGTGGATCGGCGGTGGCTAGAAACCCGGTGACGTCGACCGCCGAACGCCGCCCGAACAAGGACAGTGACAGTGTGACAGTGTGACAGTGTGTGTGTGTGTGTGTGAACATGCATGGTCATATATTCTCCCCTCCATATATATTAGGACAGTGAAGTAGTTTTTTAAATTTGTCTCTATACTCTATAATGAATGTCACCTTTTAATTGAGGGTATTTTCATACATACAGGTATCTGTTTTAACATTTAGAAATGAAAGCACTTTATGTATCTAGTCCCCCCATTTGAAGAATGGATAAATTCACTTACAGTGTATTAAAGTAGTCAAAAGTTGAGTGTTTGGTCCCATATTCCCAGCACTTAATGACAACATCAAGCGTGTGACTCTACCAATGTGTTGGATGCATTTGAAGCTTGTTTTGGTTGTATTTCGGATTATATTTTGCCCAATAGCAACTAAATTATGACTAATGTATTCTGTCATTTTGGAGTCACTTTTATTGTAAGTAAGAAAATAAGGTGTTTCTGAACATGATTACGGATAATCATGAATGAACCGTGATTCATGATGAGTGAGATGGAACATAGATGATCCCCTCCAAAATGCTAATCTCCCCTGTTTTTGGTAATAGTGAGAGGTTCGCATGCAGTGTTTTTTCTGGATAAAAAAGAGGCTTAGGTGGTGGGCATGGCACCACGAAAAATATTGAAATATAACCATAGCATATCTCTAGCGCATTCATGTCATGCTATGCAAGGGCTCATAGTTAGGTATCTTAATAGATGCATCGTTACAATGACAGCGTAGTGTCATCATAATGGCTGTTCTCAAAAGTGTGCTTCTGCCATACCAGTTAGTGAACATGCTAAAAGTCCAAGCCACATTTGGAGAAGTATGCTGATATATTGCCTGCACCAGCCCGGTAAAGGCCCATGACTTACCTTCTGCTTCTCCCTGAGGTCAATGGTGCATGAAGATCACCACAGAGTTGAATCCTCAGGGTAAACTGTATGCGTCACATCGTGTAGCTGAGGGTCATAACTCTTTCGTAACTCATTAACAGTCCTCCACCACATTAAGTTGGTGTCTATTTATGAATTCATACATGGACACTTCGTGTGTGCTTTATAGACCACTATTACCAATTTCATTGTGATGTGGAGGAGGACTGTTAATGAGTTACGAAAGAGTTATTATGACCCTCAGCTACACGATTTGATCCGTGAAACATCCCCTGAGGATTCAACCCTGTGGTGATCTTCATGCACCATTGACCTCTGAGAAGAAGAAGCAGAAGTTAGGTCACGGGCCTTTACCGGCCATTGGCCTCTACCAATGAGGCCAATGGTGACTTTAAAACAGTTCCAGAGTTTAATGGCTGTGATAGGGGAAAACTGAGGTTGGGTCAACAACACTGTAGTTATTCCAAAATACTAACCTAATTGACAGAGTGAAAAGAGGGAAGAATACAAAATATTCCAAAACATGCATCCTGTTTGCATCAAGGCACTAAAGTAAAGTCATACTCAAAAATGTGGCAAAGCAATTCACTTTTTGTCCAAAATACAAAGTGTTATGTCTGGGGCAAATCCAATACAACACATTATTATCTCTCCATATTTACAAGCATAGTGGTGGCTACTTGTTAGATATTAATGCACAGTCGGAACTAGAAGCACAAGCATTTCGCTACACTCGCATTAACATCTGCTAACCATGTGTATGTGACAAATACAATTTGATTTGATTTGATTTTTGATCATGTTATGGGTATGCTTGTAATCATTAAGGACTGGGGAGTTTTTCAGGATAAAAAATCTACTGAATGGAGCTAGGCACAGGCAAAATCTTAAAGGAAAACCTGGTTCAGTCTACTTTCCTTCAGACACTGGAAGATGAATTCACCTTTCAGCAGGACAATAACAGTGGCCGAGTTACAGTTTTGACTTAAATCTGCTTGAAAATCTATACCAAGACTTAAAAATGGTTGTCTAGCAATGATCAACAACAATTTGACAGAGCTTGAAGAAATTTGAAAAGAATAATGGGCACATGTTGCACAATCCATGTGTGGAAAACTCTTAGAGACTTTTACCCAGAAAGACTCACAGTGTCACGACTTCCGCCGAGGTCGGCTCCTCTCCTCGTTCGTTCGGCGGTCGACGTCACCGGCTTTCTAGCCATTGCCGCTCCATTTTTCATGTATCCATTTGTTTTGTCTTGTTCCCTGCACACCTGGTTTTCATTCCCCAATCAATCCGTATGTATTTATTCCTCTGTTCCCCATCATGTCTTTGTGTAAGATTGTTTGTGTTACTTCTATTTTGGAATTGTGGATATTGTTACGCACATTACTTTTTGTCTATGTTCCGTGTTCGGGCACATTTGATGTTACTTTGTGCTGTCATTTTGGACCGGAATAAAAAGTGTGCCTGTTCACTACACTCTGCTCCCCTGCACCTGACTTCGCCTCCGATAGGTGATGCTGCCAAAGGTGAAGCTGCTAACATGTGTGAATACTTATGTCAATGAGATATTTCTGTATTTCATTTTCCATAAAATGCAAAGATTTCTAAAAAATATGTTTTCACTTTGTCATTCTGTGGGTAATGTGTGTAGATGGGTGACAAAAAAAGGCTATTGAATCCATGTTGAATTCAGGCTGTAACACAACAACATGGGGAAGAAGTCAAGGGGTGAGAAAACGTTCTGAACTTGTATGAACACACCCTCAAATAAAAGGTGACGTTCTATACTGTCGCCTCACATGAAACATTTGATCTCAAATCCCAAAATGCAAGTGTACAGATATACAACTTTAAATTTTAGCTTCACTGTCCAAATACATGTGGAGGTGGAGTGTATGTGTATACCACAGGAGGCTGGTGAGGGGAGGACGACTCATAATCATGTCTGTAACGGAGCAGAAAGGAATGGCATCAAACACATGGAAACCGTGTGTTTGATGTACAGTATTTGATACCATTCCACTGATTCCACCCCAGTCATTACCACAAGCTTGTTCTCCCCAATTAAGCTGCCACCAACATCCTGTGGTGTACAGGTGTGTGTGCGTGCTTATCTCTCTGTCTCTGTCCCTCTGTGTCTGTGTCTCTCTCTCTGTCTCTCTCTGTGCTGTGTGTGTCTCTCTCTCTGTCTCTGTCTCTATCTCTCTCTGTGCTGTGTGTGTGTCTCTCTCTGTCTCTGTCTCTATCTCTCTCTGTGCTGTGTGTGTCTCTGTCTCTATCTCTCTCTGTGCTGTGTGTCTCTGTCTCTGTCTCTATCCCTCTCTGTGCTGTGTGTGTCTTTCTCTCTGTCTCTCTTTGTGCTGTGTCTCTCTCTCTCTCTCTGTCTCTGTCTCTATCCCTCTCTGTGATGTGTGTGTCTTTCTCTCTGTCTCTCTCTGTGCTGTGTGTGTCTCTCTGTCTCTGTCCCTCTCTGTGCTCTGTGTATGTGTATCTGTCTGTGTCTCTGTCCCTCTCTGTGCTCTGTGTATGTGTCTCTGTCTGTGTCTCTGTCCCTCTCTGTGCTCTGTGTATGTGTCTCTGTCTGTGGCTCTGTCCCTCTCTGTGCTCTGTGTATGTGTCTCTGTCTGTGTCTCTGTCCCTCTCTGTGCTCTGTGTATGTGTCTCTGTTTGTGTCTCTGTCCCTCTCTGTACACTGTGTCTTTCTCTCTGTCTCTCTCTGTGCTGTGTGTGTCTCTGTCTCTGTCCCTCTCTGTGCTGTGTGTATGTGTATCTGTCTGTGTCTGTGTCTCTGTCCCTCTCTGTGCTCTGTGTATGTGTCTCTGTTTGTGTCTCTGTCCCTCTCTGTACACTGTGTCTTTCTCTCTGTCTCTCTCTGTGCTGTGTGTGTCTCTGTCTCTGTCCCTCTCTGTGCTGTGTGTATGTGTATCTGTCTGTGTCTGTGTCTCTGTCCCTCTCTGTGCTCTGTGTATGTGTCTATGTCTGTGTCTCTGTCCCTCTCTGTGCTGTGTGTATGTGTCTCTGTTTGTGTCTCTGTCTCTGTACCTCTCTGTACACTGTGTCATTCTCTCTGTCTCTCTCTGTGCTGTGTGTATGTGTCTCTGTCTCTGTCTCTGTCCCTCTCTGTGCTGTGTGTATGTGTCTCTGTCTGTGTCTTTGTCCCTGTTCCTCTCTGTGCTGTGTGTGTGTGTGTGTCTTTCTGTCTCTGTCCCTCTATGTGCTGTGTGTGTGGCTTACTTGAGTGCTGTTGTCACCTTACACCTGGCCTAACTAGATCTATCTGGTTTACAGAGGTTATATTTTTGTGTTGTTTTGGGAAGGCAAGGTTTTGGGAAGGTTAATTACTGCAGTGGGCTAAATCAGGGTCACACAGAGTGTTTCTTGGTAGTCTTAAACAAATATAGTTTGAGACAAAAGTATACACCTCACACACGTGGTTATGGGCTTTAAAAAAAGAAGACACTTGCACCATGCCAGATATAGAATTGAAATGTATTACATTTTGTGTTTGCATCCCAATATTACACTTTATACACAACACAGAAGACTGTTACAGTTTATATATGTAAATCAGTCAATTGAAATAAATTCACTAGGCCCTAAATGACTACAGGCCCGTTGCACTTACGTCTGTAGCCATGAAGTGCTTTGAAAGGCCGGTAATCGCTCACATCAACACCATCATCCCAGAAACCCTAGACCCACTCCAATTTGCATACCGCCCAAACAGATCCACAGATGATGCACAAAAGGAACACCTATGTGAGAATGCTATTCATTGACTACAGCTCTGCGTTCAACACCATAGTGCCCTCAAAGCTCATCAATAAGCTAAGGACCCTGGGACTAAACACCTCCCTCTGCAACTGGATCCTGGACTTCCTGACGGGCCACCCCCAGGTGGTGATCTGCCATGCTGATCCTCAACACTGGAGCTCCCCAGGGGTGCGTGTTCAGTCCCCTCCTGTACTCCCTGTTCACCCACGACTGCATGGCCAGGCACGACTCTAACACCATCGTTAAGTTTGCAGACGACACAACAGGGGTAGGCCTGATCACCGACAACGACGAGACAGCCTATAGGGAGGAGGTCAGAGACCTGGCCGGATGGTGCCAGAATAACAACCTCTCCCTCAACGTAACCAAGACTAAGGAGATGATTGTGGACTACAGGAAAAAGAGCACCAAGCACACCCCCATTCTCATTGACGGGGCTGTAGTGGAGCAGGTTGAGAGCTTCAAGTTCCTTGGTGTCCACATCAACAACAAACTAGAATTGTCCAAACACACCAAGACAGTCGTGAAGAGGGACGACAAAGCCTATTCCCCCTCAGGAAACTAAAAAGATTTGGCATGGGTCCTGAGATCCTCAAAAGGTTCTACAGCTGCAACATCGAGAGCATCCTGACCGGTTGCATCACTGCCTGGTACGGTAATTGCTCGGCCTCCGACCGCAAGGCACTTCAGAGGGTAGTGTGTACGGCCCAGTACATCACTGGGGCAAAGCTGCCTGACATCCAAGACCTCTACACCAGGCGGTGTCAGTGGAAGGCCCTAAAAATTGTCAAAGACCCCAGCCACCCCAGTCATAGACTGTTCTCTCTACTACCGCATGGCAAGCGGTACCGGAGTGCCAAGTCTAGGACAAAAAGGCTTCTCAACAGTTTTTACCGCCAAGCCACAAGACTCCTGAACAGGTAACCAAATAGATTTACCTGGACTATTTGCATTGTGCCTCCCCCAAGCTGCTGCTACTCTCTGTTTATCATATATGCATAGTCACTTTAACTATACATTCATGTACATACTACCTCAATTGGCCCGACCAACCAGTGCTCCCGCACATTGGCTAACCGGGCTATCTGCATTGTGTCCCACCACCCGCCACCCGCCAACCCCTCTTTTTACGCTACTGCTACTCTCTGTTAGAGGTCGACCGATTATGATTTTTCAACGCAGATACCGATACCGATTATTGGAGGACCAAAAAAGCCGATGCCGATTAATCGGCCGATTCTTTAACATGTATTTGTAATAATGGCAATTACAACAATACTGAATGAACACTTATTTTTACTTAATATAATACATCAATAAAATCAATTTAGCCTGAAATAAATAATGAAACATGTTCAATTTGTTTTAAATAATGCAACAACAAAGTGTTAGAGAAGAAAATAAAAGTGCAATATGTGCTATGTAAGAAAGCTAACGTTTCAGTTCCTTGCTCAGAACATGAGAACATATGAAAGCTGGTGGTTCCTTTTAACATGAGTCTTCGATATTCCCAGGTAAGAAGTTTTAGGTTGTAGTTATTATAGGAATATTTCCCTCTATACCATTTGTATTTCATTAACCTTTGACTATTGGATGTTCTTATAGGCACTTTAGTATTGCCAGTGTAACAGTATAGTGTCCGTCCCTCTCCTCGCTTCTCCCTGGGCTCGAACTAGCAACACAACGACAACAGCCACCATCAAAGCAGCGTTACCCATGCAGAGCAAGGGGAACAACTACTAGAAGGCTCAGAGCGAGTGACGTTTGAAACACTATTAGCGCGCGCTAACTAGCTAGCCATTTCCCTTCGGTTACAACAGCCTCATCTCGGGAGTTGATGGGCTTGAAGTCATAAACAGCGCAATGCTTGACACACAATGAAGAGCTGGTGGCGAAACGCACGAAAGTGCAGTTTGAATGAATGTTTACGCGCCTGCTTCTGCCTACCACCGCTCTGTCAGATACTTAGATACTTGTATGCTTGTATGCTCAGTCAGAGTATATGCACCACAGGACACGCTAGATAATATCTAGTAATATCATCAACCATGTGTAGTTAACTAGTGATTATGATTGATTGTTTTTTATAAGATAAGTTTAATGCTAGCTAGCAACTTACCTTGGCTTACTGCATTCGCGTAACAGGCAGTCTCCTTGTGGAGTGCAACGAGAGAGAGTCAGGTCGTTATTGCGTTGGACTAGTTAACTGTACGGTTGCAAGATTGGATCCCCCGAGCTGACAAGGTGAAAATCTGTCGTTCTGCCCCTGAACGAGGCAGTTAACCAACCATTCCTAGGCTGTCATTGAAAATAAGAATGTGTTCTTAACTGACTTGCCTAGT
>NC_048577.1:15499788-15587288 GCF_013265735.2 Oncorhynchus mykiss | reverse complement strand
TACTAGTGTTACCATCTCACTGTTACTACTGTATTATACTAGTGTTTCTATGTTACTGTTACTACTGTATTACTAGTGTTACTATGTTACTGTTACCACTGTATTACTAGTGTTACCATCTCACTGTTACTACTGTATTATACTAGTGTTTCTATGTTACTGTTACTACTGTATTACTAGTGTTACTATGTTACTGTTACCACTGTATTACTAGTGTTACTCTGTTACTGTTACTACTGTAGTATACCAGTGGTACTATGTTACTGTTACTACTGTATTACTAGTGTTACTATGTTACTGTTACTACTGTATTACTAGTGTTACTATGTTATTGTTACCACTGTATTACTAGTGTTACTATGTTACTGTTACTACTGTATTACTGGTGTTACTATGTTACTGTTACCACTGTATTACTAGTGTTACCATCTCACTGTTACTACTGTATTATACTAGTGTTACTATGTTACTGTTACTACTGTATTACTAGTGTTACTATGTTACTGTTACTACTGTATTACTAGTGTTACCATCTCACTGTTACTACTGTATTACTAGTGTTACTATGTTACTGTTACCACTGTATTACCAGTGTTACCATCTCACTGTTACTACTGTATTATACTAGTGTTACTATGTTACTGTTACTACTGTATTACTAGTGTTACTATGTTACTGTTACTACTGTATTACTAGTATTACTATGTTACTGTTACTACTGTATTACTAGTGCTACTATGTTACTGTTACTACTGTATTACTAGTGTTACTATGTTACTGTTACTATTGTATTACTAGTGTTACTATCTCGCTGTTACTACTTTGTTACTAGTGTTACTATGTTACTGTTACTACTGTATTACTAGTATTACTATGTTACTGTTACTACTGTATTACTAGTGTTACTATGTTACTGTTACTACTGTATTACTAGTGTTACTATGTTACTGTTACTATTGTATTACTAGTGTTACTATCTCGCTGTTACTACTTTGTTACTAGTGTTACTATGTTACTGTTACTACTGTATTACTAGTGTTACCATCTCACTGTTACTACTGTATTACTAGTGTTACTATGTTACTGTTACCACTGTATTACTAGTGGTACCATCTCACTGTTACTAATGTATTATACTAGTGTTACTATGTTACTGTTACTACTGTATTACTAGTGTTACCATTTCACTGTTACCACTGTATTACTAGTGTTACTCTGTTACTGTTACTACTGTATTACTAGTGTTACTATGTTACTGTTACTATTGTATTACTAGTGTTACCATCTCACTGTTACTACTGTATTACTAGTGTTACTATCTCACTGTTACTACTGTATTACTAGTGTTACCATCTCAGTGTTACGTCTGTATTACTAGTGTTACTATGTTACTGTTACTACTGTATTACTAGTGTTACCATCTCACTTTTACCACTGCATTACTAGTGTTACTATGTTACTGTTACTACTGTATTACTAGTGTTACTATCTCACTGTTACTGCTGTATTACCAGTGTTACCATGTTACTGTTACTACTGTATTACTAGTGTTACTATGTTACTGTTACCACTGTATTACTAGTGTTACTATGTTACTGTTACTACTGTATTACTAGTGTTACTATGTTACTGTTACCACTGTATTACTAGTGTTACTATGTTACTGTTACTACTGTATTACTAGTGTTACTATGTTACTGTTACTACTGTATTACTAGTGTTACTATGTTACTGTTACTACTATATTACTAGTGTTACTATGTTACTGATACTACTGTATTACTAGTGTTACTATGTTACTGTTACTACTGTATTACTAGTGTTACTATGTTACTGTTACTACTTTGTTACTAGTGTTACTATGTTACTGTTACTACTGTATTACTAGTGTTACTATGTTGCTGTTACTACTGTATTACTAGTGTTACTATGTTACTGTTACTACTGTATTACTAGTGTTACTATGTTACTGTTACTACTTTGTTTCTTGTGTTACTATGTTACTGTCACTACTGTACTACTAGTGTTACTATGTTATTGTTACTACTGTAGTACTAGTGTTACTATGTTACTGTTACTACTTTGTTACTCGTGTTACTATGTTACTGTTACTACTGTGTTACTAGTGTTAATATCTCGCTGTTACTACTGTATTACTAGTGTTACTATCTCGATGTTACTACTGTGTTACTGGTGTTACTATCTCGCTGTTACTCCTTTGTTACTAGTGTTACTAACTTACTCACTGTTACTTTCTGCAAGCTTTTATTAAGTTGCAAACCTCAAAGCATATACCCAGTATGTTCATACATATCATATGGTAAAATAAAAAATTAAATAATAAATTCACTTTTCTCAGTACTTTGTTGAAGCACCTTTGGCTGCGATTTAAGTCGTGAGTCTTCTTAGGTATGATGCTACAAGCTTGGCACACCTGTATTTGGGGAGTTTCTCTCATTCTTCTCTGCAGATCCTATCAAACTCTGTCAGGTTGGATGGGGGGGCGTCACTGCACAGCTATTCTCAGGTCTCTCCAGAGATGTTTGATCGGGTTAAAGTCCGGGCTCTGGCTTGGGCCTCTCAAGGACATTCAGAGACTTGTCCTGAAGCCACTCCTGTGTTCTCTTGGCTGTGTGCTTAGGGTCGTTGTCCTGTTGGAAGGTGAACCTTTGCCCCAGTCTGAGCAGGTTTTCATCAAGGAGCTCTCTGTACTTTGCTCTGTTCATCTTTGCCTCGATCTTGACTAGTCTCCCAGTCCCATTCCGCTGAAAAACATCCCCACAGCATGATGCTGCCACTACATAGCTTCACCGTAGGGATGGCACCAGGTTTCCTCCATACATGACACTTGGCATTCAGGCCAAAGAGTTCAATCTTGGTTTCATCAGACTAGATAATCTTGTTTCTCATGGTCTGAGTCCTGTAGGTCCCTTTTGACAAACTCCAAGTGGGCTGTCATGTGCCTTTTACTGAGGAGTGGCTTCCGTCTGGCCACTCTACCATAAAGGCCTGATTGGTGGAGTGCTACAGAGATGGTAGTCCTTCTGGAAGGTTCTCCCATCCCCACAGAGGAACTCTGGACCTCTGTCAGAGTGACCATCGGGTTCTTGGTCACCTCCCTGACCAAGGCCCTTCTCCCATGATTGCTCAGTTTGGTTGGGCGGCCAGGTCTTGGAAGAGTCTTGGATGGTTCCAAACTTCTTCCATTTAAGAATGATGTGGCCACTGTGTTCTTGGGGACCTTCAATGCTGCAGGACATTTTTGGTACCCTTCCCCAGATCTGTGCCTCAACACGATCCTGTCTCTGTGAGCTCTATGGACAATTCCTTTGACCTCATGGCTTGGTTTTTGCTCTGACATACACTGTCAACTGTGGGACCTTATACAGACAGGAGTGTGCCTTTCCAAATCATGTCCAATCAATTTAATTTACCACAGGTGGACTCCAATCAAGTTCAAGAAACATTTAAAAGATGATCAATGGAAACAGGATGCACCTGAGCTCAATTTTGAGTCTCACCGCAAACGGTCTGAATACTTATGTAAATTAATTATTGCTGTTTTGTTTTGTTTTTTTGTTTTTTGTGCAAAAATGACTAAAAACCTGTTTTTGCTTTGTCATTATGGGGTATTGGATGTAAATTGATGAGGGGAAAAAAATATTTCATCAATGTTAAAATAAGGCTGTAACTAACCAAATGTGGGAAAATGAAGGGGTCTGAATACTTTCCGAATGCACTGTATATGCCCTGATGAAATATCCCAGATGTGAAATACTGTATTGATGTATGATGTGTGCTTTATTACTTTATGCAATGTATCATTAAGCCATAAGGCCTGGGGAGGTGTGTTATGTTGCCAAAATACCACGGCTAAGTGCTGTTCCTTTGCACAACGGAACACAGAGTACCTGGATACAGCAAGCGGAATATTGGCCATATACTACACACCTCTAAGATGCCTTATTGCTGTTATAAACTGTTTAACAATGTAAAAAAAAAAAAAAAAATTGTCATACTTTCAGCCAATCAGCATTCAGGCCTCGAACCACCTGGTTTATAATTAGTGATATATTGCATGAACAGAGAGTACTTGACCTCTATCCTCTGAGTGTTCAAAAAGACCACCGTGTTCATAAGTTGACCTTTATAGCGTTGGAGACAGAGGCTCTTGCTGCACTTTATCACTATGACCCAAAACTTTACAACCTCTTAAATGTGTGTTCTGTCTCTATCTCTCTCTATCGCTGTCTCTCTATCGCTCCTTCTGTGTGTGTGTGTGTTAGGTAAATCCCACCTGGCCATAGTTCAGAGGGTGAACAACGAGGGTGAGGGGGACCCCTTCTACGAGGTCCTGGGCATCGTCACCCTGGAGGACATAATCGAGGAAATCATCAAGTCAGAGATCCTGGACGAGACAGACTTGTACAGTAGGTGCCCAAACTACTAAGGGGTATCAATGTTTTCATTTTGAGTAACTTGAACCTGTTACCAGACCAGTACCACTTTATTATCTGCTGTAATGTAAGGTGCTACTGCAAAGGTTTAGCTTCCAGGCAATTTACATCGTTGTTATGTTATGTCCAGTAATGTTTCACCGGCAACTCTGTTTCCCCCATTTTTTTCATTTTAAATTGTACACGTTGTCCATAGGGAAAGAATATATTTGCTTGAAAATAAATTCCTTTGAGTAACTAAAGTTTATTCACCCTTGTACCTAGGAAATACACTATCAAAGTCAGCTTACAATTTCTCCCTTTTGCCAAAAACAATTTCTCCCCTTTCATCCCATTTTTCTCCCCTCAGCTGACAACAAAACGAAGAAGAAAATCACCCATCGTGAGCGGAAGCAGGATTTCTCAGCCTTCAAGCCCAACGACAGTGAAATGAAGGTTAAAATATCACCTCAGCTTCTGCTGGCAACCCTGCGTTACCTAGCAACAGGCAAGTGTGCACACTGCGTTGCTGCTTGACTTCCCCCAGTGTGCCCTCAGAACCCTGACTGTGGAACGTGTGTGTGTGTGTTTGTGTGTGTGTGTGTGTGTGTGTGTGTGTGTGTGTGTGTGTGTGTGTGTGTGTGTGTGTGTGTGTGTTTGTGATGTACACGTGGGTGTTTGTCTGAGAGGAAACACTAGGCCTCTGGGGAGCGCTGCAGGGGATGTCTGCACAGACTTTATATGGCTCAGTCTGAAAACATGGCCGACTATTTGCTTGCGTGTCATGTTCTCATCGGTTGGGAGACTGTAGCATTTAGCTTGGAACACATACCACAATTTGTTTACACTACTTTCACGATGACATCACTTTCAACAGTTTGGCTGATTGCCGGGGTTCTCACAGAAGGCATGTCTACATGCCAGACCTTTATTCACATATGCTTGAAATTCTTGATTGAGATGTGCTTGATTGAGCTTGCCTAGGGCAATGGGTCGAATGGAATAGTCCCCAAAGTGCAAACCCCATCCCATCTGGTACCTCAGGCAGGCTAAAGCAAACAGGCTAAAGCTCAAAGCAGAACATTAGATCCAGATCAATATATGGCTGTGGTGCCAAGTGTTTAAAAGATTTTAAATACTATTAGAAAAATCCCATGGAACGTACAACTGGAACCACCGTGGAATGTCCCAGCTAGCTACCAGTAGTAGAGCACAGGTGATTAAAATATGTTGCATTTGTAGGAGATTTGGTGAGAACTTTGACCTAGCGAGCTGCTAAGCATCGCTTAAAGCTGTGGCCCCGCTGGCCCCTCTAAAGGAACAGCAGGGCCAGTCCCTACCGTAGTGTGGTGGAGCAAGCTGCCAACTGAGACATATCACCACACTCTGGTGTCAGGGGCACGATTGGTTAGCCTTTGTTACCTTGACCAATGAGAAAAATTATAGAGTATGGGGAGAATCAGGTTGAGCCTGTGTGCGATACACGTGATTATAGTCAATTTACCGTAGATAAGGTGATAATGAGGTGATATGTTAAATACAAGAGAGGGAGTGTGTTTTTACATGGAATTCTATTGTTGATATGGTATTGTAGGGTATTACATCACAACATCTTGTGTCTTACCACTGCATCATATTGTCTTGTACAATGTTGTATCTTACGATATTGGTCAATTTGTTCTTAAATTATGTCTCTCTCTCTCTCCCCCCCTCTCTCTCTCTCTCTCTCCCTCTCTCTCTCTCTCTCTCTCTCTCTCTCTCTCTCTCCCTCTCTCCCATCCCCTCTCTTCTCTCTCTCTCTTCTCTCTCTCTCCCTCTCTCCCCCTCTCTCTCCCTCTCTCCCCCTCTCTCTCTCTCTCTCTCCCACCCCCTCTCTTTCTCTCTCTCTCTCTATTTTCTCTCTCTCCCACCCCCTCTCTTTCTCTCTCTCTCTCTCTCTCTCTCTTTTCTCTCTCTCTCTCTCTCCTCTATCTCTCTCTCTCTCTCTCTCTCTCTCTCTCCATCCATCCCCCTCTCCAGAGGTGGAGTCGTTCGGGCCGGTGCAGATGTCAGAGAAGATCCTGCTGCGTCTGCTCAAACACCCCAACGTGATCCAGGAGCTGAAGTACGACGAGAAGAACAAGAGAGCACCAGAGCACTACCTCTTCCACAGGAACAAGCCTGTGGACTACTTCATACTCATCCTGCAGGTCAGTACCGAGCCATGCCATTGGGCCAGGGGTTAGTACGGGGCCACGCTATTGGGCCAGAACCAGGAAGATGAAACACTACAATCACTTAACTGTTGTATTTGTCTTTCTTGCACTCACAAACACTGATTTTGCAGAGAGCAGATATTTTACTTGCAGTGATTGAGATGCTGTATGTAGTTGTACAACGACAGCAATGACAAATGTAGAGCAGGGCCACGCTATCGGCCCGGGTCAGAAATGGGCAACGCTATCGTCCGGGTCAGAAATGGGCCACGCTATCGGTCCGGGTCAGAAATGGGCAACGCTATCGTTCCGGGTCAGAAATGGGCCACGCTATCGGCCCGGGTCAGAAATGGGCCACACTATCGGGCCAGGTCAGAAATGGGCCACACTGTCGGGCCAGGTCAGAAATGGGCCACACTGTCGGGCAAGGTCAGAAATGGGCCACACTATCGGGCCAGGTCAGTAATGGGCCACACTATCGGGCCAGGTCAGTAATGGGCCATGCTATTGGGAGACGGTCACTACACTCTTCAGCTGTGGTTACACCTTGCATTAACATGTAGTTGTCATCATCCGATCAAGATGGAGATTTGTTGCGTCTACACATGGTAATAAAATGTGTCTGTTATCTGCCCACTACGTCCGTATTGTGACCAGATTCCCTGGTCCCTCCCTCGATGCAAAATTATCCAACCTGACTTGAACCTCCCCTTACGACACGAGCTGTATCAATCGACAGAAAACAGCTAACTTTTTATACTCAACATTACAGCCCCAATACCTTGTCCAGCTCTGAATAAAATGGGGATTGGGTTTTCCCACTCCAGTAGGCAGTTCGTTTCTAATGAAGTCCATGATGTTAATTCTGGAGGAATTGTCAAGGTATCGTTACCCATAATTACTACCTCAACAGGCCAGTGCGATTTATCTTTAGAGGACGGGACAACCGTGACGTTGGTAAGCTTTCGTGGTCAGGATTAGTTTACACTTCAAGAATATCCGTACAAATGCGTCTTTGACTTCCTCCGGCGGTCAGGAAGGTCAAATCACAATCAGTTCACAATGCGTCTTTTGATTGTCTACACCTGTCGACAAATGTGGGCACAATCAGAATGTTGACAAGATCAGGGCAACTGACGCATGTCAGAACCAGGTATAAAAGAGGCTTTAGGGAAAAAAGTGCTATCTAGAACCTAAGCGGTTCTTCGGCTGTCCCTATAGGAGAACCCTTTTTGTTTCCAGGTAGAACACTTTTGACATCCATGTAAAACCCTTTCCACAGAGGGTTCTACCTGAAAACAGAAATAGTTTGTACCTGGAACCAAAAAGGGTTCTCATATGGGGATAGCTAAATAATCTTCTGGAACCCTTTCCCTAAGAGTGTAGGCCAGGAAGGGGATTGGCAGCTATTAAACAAAGCAAGGGGATTTTCCACTAATTATAAACAAGAGTGAGATTTGCCATCGAGTCAGGGTGGCAGCATGAGGGTGATGCAAGTCGGAAGTGATGCTGCAAGTACCTGTTTTAAAGGCCCAGTGCAGTCAAAAAAAGTGAATTTTCTGTATTTTATATATATTTCCGCACTGAGGTTGGAAAAATACAGGTTTTTTTTGTTTTTGTGAAAATGATGATAAAGCCCTTTTAGTGTAAGTGCTGTTTGAGAAGACCACCTAAAGGTACAGCCTGTTTTGGTAGGATGGAGTTTTGACCTGACTGGTGACATCATCAGGCGGTAAATGAGTTGATAGCCCAATAAGAAAGAGAGTTCCAAACCTCTCTGCCAATTAACAGCTAGTTTTCAGTTTTCCCCTCCCAACTCTGACCACTCCCAGACAGTCCCAGCTAAATTCTTGAGAAATTGCTCTTTACTAAGAAGCTACTTTTGTTTCTTTTTGACCATTTTAATTGAAAACAATCACAGTAAGGTACTTAATTGTTAACAATAAATGATTTGATATTGAGATAAACACGTCTGCATTGGGTATTTAATCTTTAAGAGAAAGTGTTACTGTCACGGGTGTCGTTGGAAGTAGACCACAGTGCAGCGTGGTGGGCGTACATTTTATTTTATTTTAAAATGTCACCAACAAAACAAGAAACAACCGTGAAGCTTACAGGGCTAAGTGCCACCAGCAAAGTTAACTACACACACTGAAAGGAGGGAAAAAGGGCTACCTTGATTCCCAATCAGAGACAATGATTGACAGCTGTCCCTGATTGAGAACCATACCCGGCCAAAACATAGAAATAAAGAAACATAGAATGCCCACCCCACATCACACCCTGACCTAACCAAATAGAGAAATAAAACGGCTCTCTAAGGTCAGGGCGTGACAGTACCCCCCCTCAAAGGTGCGGACTCCGACCGCAAAACCTGAACCTATAGGGGAGGGTCTGGGTGGGCATCTATCCACGGTGGTGGCTCTGGTGCGGGATGTAGACCCTGCTCCACCTCTGGCTCACCCCGCTTTGGTGGTGCCTTTGGTGTGGTGACCCTCGTTGCGGGCCCCGGACTGGGCACCCTCGTTGCGGGCCTCGGACTGGGCACCCTCGTTGCGGGCCTCGGACTGGGCACCCTCGTTACGGGCCTCGGACTGGAGGCCGTCGCCGGAGGCTCCGGACTGAAGGACGTCGCAAGAGGCTCCGGACTGAAGGACGTCGCAAGAGGCTCCGGACTGAAGGATGTCGCTGGAGGCTCTGGACTGGGGGCCGTCGCTGGAGGCTTCGTGCCATGACTCCTCACTGGAGGCTTCGTGCCATGGATCATCACTGGAGGCTTCTTGCCATGGATCATCACTGGAGGCTTCGTGCCATGGATCATCACTGGAGGCTTCGTGCCATGGATCATCACTGGAGGCTTCTTGCCATGGATAATCACTGGAGGCTTCTTGCCATGGATAATCACTGGAGGCTTTGTGCCATGGATCATCACTGGAGGCTTCGTGCCATGGATCATCACTGGGGGCTTCTTGCCATGGATCATCACTGGAGGCTTCTTGCCATGGATCATCACTGGAGGCTTCGTGCCATGGATCATCACTGGAGGCTTCTTGCCATGGATCATCACTGGAGGCTTTGTGCCATGGATCATCACTGGAGGCTTTGTGCCATGGATCATCACTGGAGGCTTCTTGCCATGGATCATCACTGGAGATTTCGTGCCATAGATCCTCACTGGAGTGGAGAGACACACACGAGGCCTGGCTCTGGGAGCAGGCACAGGATACCCTGGGCCGTGGAGGCGCACTGGAGGTCTCGAGCGTAGAGCCTGCACAACCCGTCCTGGCTGGATGGTGACTTTGGCCTGGCACGTGCGGGGCGCAGGCACAGGACGCACTTGGCTGTGTTGAAGCACCGGAGACACATTGCGCAGAGCCGGCGCAGGATATCCTGGGCCGTAGAGACGTACTGGCGGCCAGATGCGCTGAGCCGGCACCCTCCGACCTGGCTGGATGCACACTCTAGCCCGGCCGATGCGGGGAGCTGGAATGTAGCGCACCGGGCTGTGAATGCGCACTGGAGACACCTTGCGCTCCACCGCATAACACGGTGCCTGACCAGTACGACGCTTGCCACGGTAAGCGCGGGGAGTTGGCTCAGGTCTCCAACCTGACTCAGCCAAACTCCCCGTGTGCCTCCCCACCTAAAAAAATGGGGGGCTGCCTCTCGTGCCTGGTCCGTTGCCGTGACTCCTGGTAGCGAAGTCGTTCCTCCCTTGCTAGCCTGTTTTTCAGCCTGTTTCCATGGCAGGGTCTTGTCCCCTGCCATAACCTCCTCCCATGTCCAAGATGTCCTCCATTCTCTCTTCTCCCCGGGCCCAGGATCCCTGCTCCTCCTGGCCACACTGCTTGGTCCATGTGTGGTGGGTAGTTCTGTCACGGGTGTCTTTGGAAGTTGACCAAAGTGCAGCGTGGTGAGCGTACAGTTTATTTTATTTTATAATGTTGCCAACAACCGTGACGCTTACAGGGCTAAGTGCCACAAACAAAGTTAACTACCCACACTGAAAGGAGGGAAAAAGGGCTACCTAAGTATGATTCCCAATCAGAGACAACGATTGACAGCTGTCCCTGATTGAGAACCATACCCGGCCAAAACATAGAAATAAAGAAACATAGAAAACAAAACTTAGAATGCCCACCCCACATCACACCCTGACCTAACCAAATAGAGAAATAAAATGGCTCTCTAAGGTCAGGGCATGACAGTTACAGATGGATTGGCTGAAATGTTGCAGCATGCAAATAGGAAATGTACTTTGTGGACGTAAAAGCCCCAATGCAGGTGTTTTTATATCAATATCAAATCACTTCTAGGTAACAATTAAGTACCATGCTGTAATAGTTTTCCATTAAAATTGTAAAAAATAAACAAAAATAACTTCTTTGCAATAAAAAATTCTCAAGTTTCTAGGACGGTCTGGGAGTGGTCTGAGTGGGGAGGGGGAGGGCACTCGAAAACAAAAAACGAGCTGTTATTGGCAGAGAGGTTTGAACTCTCTTTGTTATTGGTCTATTAACTTATCTACCTTATTTACCGTAACCAGGCTAGCTGAAACTCCACCCATGCTAAACCCTGCTTGATGAGATGATATTTTCAACCAGTAACTATCAGGAAATAACACGGATCACAGTTTCGTCAGCTGTTGAACAATATGATACAAAACACAGGGCGAACAGAACTCACTGGGCCTTTAAAAGAACGTGAAGTAAATAGTCATCTCACTGCGAAGGAGAGATTTGCCTGAATATTGTTCAAGGTGTGAATTCTGAAATGTTGGTACGCGGTTCAGTCAATGCCTCGACTATAATGCTGCTAAAACAAAAACACATAGTGACTTTACTGTAGCTGATGTTCAAACCTCTATACCCCGCAGTACTTCTCAACTGATCTGAGTCTTCTTCAGACTCTTACGCAGAGTGTGTTGTGTTCCTCTGCAGGGGAAGGTGGAGGTGGAGGCAGGGAAGGAAGGGATGAAGTTTGAAGCAGGAGCGTTCTCCTCCTATGGGATGATGGCTCTCACCACCTCTCCAGGTAAGACTTCCTTGTATACCAACGTCTCAATGGCTGTGTCTAAAATGAGGTCCTATAAATATTCACTGCAGTACACAACACTTTTGTCCAGAACCCTACGTCCCTATATAAAACTACTTTACAAAAATACTAAATTGTAGTCTATAGGAACCTACCATGTATATTTCAGATTTCCCCAATTCCCTCCTACCCATCATCCATCGGCAGCTACTGAGACAAGGGCTAGGTCTAGGATGACTGGTTTAGAAATAGTAAAGAAACAGTTTATCAGTAACCAAGTGAATTGACTCATATTGAAATAAGGTATGACACATTTTTTTGTGACGCAGCCTCTGTATTTTCTCAGTTCATTCAAACTTCCAGTCAGGCGCTAGTAGGATCTCAGAGACACCTGCTGGTGAGAGGGCAGAATTACACCCTCCTCATCAAAAAAGTTGTCACTGTAGTTTGGTTTATGGAACATAGAGCACATGCTTATGAGATTATGTATTTTGTCATATTTTATCACAGACCCTCTTTCAATGTGCTTGGATGGCACGTTGGTTGTTTTTCAGGACACAGTGTACGACGGTAACGTTATACAATTATTTAATTTGTGGGCTTTGGTGATGGATTTTTCCGTGTGTGTCTCCCTTCTCTGTCGTCCGTCTCGCCTCGCCAGTCCCTCTCTCCCTGTCTCGTACCTTCGTTGTCAGTAGGGCTGAGTCCCTAGCAGGATCTCCAGGTATGATAGTCCTCTCTTTCCTGCCTGCCTTCCTGCCTGCCTGCCTGCCTGCCTGTCTGTCAACCTGTCTGTCTGTCAACCTGTCTGTCTGTCCATCCATCCCCCCTATCCCTCTATCTCTCCATCTCTCCTCACATCTAATATGCCTCTTCCATCTGTCTATCACCCATTGGGATGAGTGTACACTTCACCTAAGCCTGGTATTTACCGGTATCAAAACTGCATGATGTGTTGTGGACATAGCAATGAATTCTGGACCTGCTGGTCATGAGCTTAATTTCTTTGGGAGTGGGATTCTCTTGTGCCACATAGCAAGAATACTTTGAGCATATTGTTTGTTGCATGTTTGTGTATTAATACGCATTTCCTACTTACTCTGTCCTTACGTTTGCTTTGCATATTAAATGTTGTTCTGCATGAACATTTAACAAGGGAGGACGTACCTATTGTTTCGGACTCTGAAGGATGTCTGTTACTGTGTACTGTTCATGTGAAGCGTCCATTCCTCTGTGTGTGTGTGTGTGTGTGTGTGTGTGTGTGTGTGTATATGTGTGTGTGTATGTGTGTGTGATAACCAGTGCCATAACTCAAGCCAGTGAATAGTGTAGTAGGGGCCCCCCAGAGTGAGGCATAGCCGCCACTAGAGACAGGCTCCACCCCTCTAGCCCCTTAACCCTCTGACTCCATAAACAAGGCTATGAGTTACAGCCCCCAGCAGGGCCGCTGACTGCAGCACGCACACACACAAGCTGCAAGCACACACACACATTCTGAAAACATACACACACACACACACACAGCTCAGGCCTCTGATCCACCCCAAATTTACTAAATTCCCTCCTCCTTCTTCTCCCCCTTGTCCCACTCCACCCTCTTCCACTCCATCCACTCCTCCATCCCTTACCGTCCCCCGCCGGCCCCCGAGAAAGTAGAGTACTAATCTCCCAGGGTTCACTGGGCCTTGGACTACTGCGTGGGTCTGGGGACCACATCCAAACCCAGGATTACATACATTCCAGCCAGAGTAGTGAGCATTAACGCCCCAGTCCTCTGCAAGCCCACCTCTTTTCCACTTTGTTGTGTGGTTTTCCTCTCGTCTGCTTTTTAAGGAGTGGAAAACATAAGCTGAGTTTAATTAAAATAAAGAGAAAAGTATTCTAATTTGAGAAGTGGGGAAAAAAGCAGCGTCACTCTAGACCACCGACTCAAAACCTGTGAAGCAAAGCCCCCCCCCCCTCCCCCTAATGGGAGGACTTAATATATATATTACATTTCCATTGTCACGATCGTCGTAAGAAGCGGACCAAAGCGCAGCGTGGCGTGAATGCAGAATTTAATAGATGACGAAAAACACGAAGTAAACTGTACAAAAACAATAAACGACCGAGAAACTATCATAAGGACTGTGCTGACACAAGCAACTAACATAGACAATCACCCACAAACAAACAGTGCAACCCAGGCTACCTAAGTATGATTCTCAATCAGAGACAACTAATGACACCTGCCTCTGATTGAGAACCATACTAGGCCGAAACATAGAAATCCCAAAATCATAGAAAAACAAACATAGACTGCCCACCCCAACTCACGCCCCGACCATACTAAATAACGACAAAACAAAGGAAATAAAGGTCAGAACGTGACATCCATACATTGCACCAAGGATTCTTGGCCTATATGTTACCTAATCATTCAATTAAAGAAATAGCTTTTCATTCTGTGTAGAATTCAGTAAATAGATGATGCACAATCAGGTTGTGTAAAAGGAGATTAGATGACAAACATAAATCATACAAAGCTATGGCTAGGTACAGCAGTACAGCTATAACTGATTGTGGATTCCATATACACGGTCTGTGTGATATGTTCTGTGGGTTCTGCTTTTACTCTGTTCTCTATTCTGTTCTCAGATCAGGGCTGGGGTCAATTCCATTTCAATTCCAGGTCTCTTCAATGCTTTTCAATGAGGAAAATGTAGAATTGGATATTGGAATTTGGTTTACGTTCTGAATCGACTTTCATAGACATGGGATCGACCCCAAGCCCAGATAGGTATTTGCTGTGAACAGAAGCCGAAAACTTCTATTCTTCTCTAACCTGTGCAGAGAACAGGTCCCCCCCGCGGCCGTTTGGCCTGAACCACTCAGACTCCCTGAACCGGAGTGACCGCATCGATGCCATCACACCCACTCTGGGGAGCAGTAACAACCAGCTGAACGCCTTCCTACAGATATACATGCCAGACTACTCTGTCAGGGCTGTGTCTGACCTGCAGTACATCAAGGTGAGAGGATAGTCAGGATACACACACACACACACACACACACACTACAGATATACATGCCAGACTACTCTGTCAGGGCTGTGTCTGACCTGCAGTACATCAAGGTGAGAGGATAGTCAGGATACACACACACACACACACACACACACTACAGATATACATGCCAGACTACTCTGTCAGGGCTGTGTCTGACCTGCAGTACATCAAGGTGAGAGGATAGTCAGGATTCACACACACACACAGACACGCATACACACATTACACTATACACACACTACAGATATACATGCCATACTACTCTGTCAGGGCTGTGTCTGACCTGCGGTACATCAAGGTGAGAGGATAGTCAGGATTCACACACACACACACACACACACACACACACACACACACACACACACACACTACAGATATACATGCCATACTACTCTGTCAGGGCTGTGTCTGACCTGCAGTACATCAAGGTGAGAGGATAGTCAGGATACACACACACACACACACACACACACACACACACACACACACACTACAGATATACATGCCAGACTACTCTGTCAATGCTGTGTCTGACCTGCAGTACATCAAGGTGAGAGGATAGTCAGGATACACACACACACTACACACACATTACACTATACACACACTACAGATATACATGCCAGACTACTCTGTCAGGGCTGTGTCTGACCTGCAGTACATCAAGGTGAGAGGATAGTCAGGATACACACACACACACAGACACGCATACACACATTACACACACATTACACTAAACACACACACTACAGATATACATGCCAGACTACTCTGTCAGGGCTGTGTCTGACCTGCAGTATATCAAGGTGAGAGGATAGTCATGATACACACACACGCATGCATACACACACTACACACACATTACACTATACACACACACTACAGATACAGTTGAAGTCGAAAGTTTACATACACTTTAGCCAAATTAATTTTAACTCAGTTTTTCACAATTCCTGACATTTAATCCTAGTAACAATTCCCTGTCTTGGGTCAGTTAGGATCACCACATTATTTTAAGAATGTGAAATGTCAGAATAGTAGAGAGAATGATTTATTTCAGCTTTTATTTCTTTCATCACATTCCCAGTGGATCAGAAGTTTGCATACACTGAATTAGTATTTGGTAGCATTGCCTTTAAATGGATTAATTTGAGTCAAATGTTTCGGGTAGCCTTCCACAAGTTTCCCAAAATAAGTTGGGTTAATTTTGGCCCATTCCTCTTGACAGAGTTGGTGTAACTGAGTCAGGTTTGTAGGCCTCCTTGCTCGCACACGCTTTTTCAGTTCTGCCTACAAATATTCTACAGGATTGAGGTCAGTGCTTTGTGATGGCCACTCCAATACCTTGACTTTGTTGTCCTTAAGCCATTTTGCCACAACTTTGGAAGTTTGCTTGGGGTCGTTGTCCATTTGGAAGATCCATTTGCGACCAAGCTGTAACTTCCTGACTGATGTCTTGAGATGTTGCTTCAAGATATTCACATCATTTCCCATCCTCATGATGCCATCTATTTTGTGAAGCGCACCAGTTCCTCCTGCAGCAAAGCACCCCCACAACATGATGCTGCCACCCCCATGCTTCACGGTTGGGATGGTGTTCTTTGGCTTGCAAGCCTCCCCCTTTTTCCTTCAAATATAACAACGGTCATTATGGCCAAACAGTTCTATTTTTGTTTCATCAGACCAGAGGATGTGCAGTTGCAAGCCGTAATCTGGCTTTTTTATGGCGGTTTTGGAGCAGTGGATTCTTCCTTGCTGAGTGGTCTTTTAGGTTATTTCGATATAGGACTCATTTTACTGTGGATATAGATACTTTTGTATCTGTTTCCTCCAGCATCTTCACAAGGTCCTTTGCTGTTGTTCTGGGATTGATTTGAACTTTTCGCACCAAAGTATGTTCATCTCTAGGAGACAGAACGTGTCTCCTTCCTGAGCGGTATGAAGGCTGGGTGATCCCATAGTGTTTATACTTGCGTACTATTATTTGTACAGATGAACGTGGTACCTTCAGGCGTTTGGAAATTGCTCCCAAGGATGAGCCAGACTTGTGGAGGTCTACAATTTATTTTCTGAGGTCTTGGCTGATATCTTTTGATTTTCCCAAGATGTCAAGCAAAGAGGCACTGAGTTTGAAGGTAGGCCTTGAAATACATCCACAGGTACACCTCCAATTGACTCAAATGATGTCAATTAGCCTATCAGAAGCTTCTAAAGCCATGACATCATTTTCTGGAATTTTCCAAGCTGTTTAAAGGCACAGTCAACTTTGTGTATGTAAACTTGACTTGTGTCATGCACAAAGTAGATGTCCTAAACTATAGTTTGTTAACAAGAAATGTGTGAAGTGGTTGAAAAGCTAGTTTTAATGACTCCAACCTAAGTGTATGTAAACTTCCGACTTCAATTGTATACAAGCCAGACTGCTCTGTTATGGCTGTCGGACCTGCAGTATATCAAGGGGAGTCTATACACACTTCTACACACACGTGTGCACGCACATACTGTACACACACACACACACAGACACACACATTTTTGACCAACCGCCTTGATTCGGTCTTATGTAGCAAAATTTGAAATGGTGTTTTTTACATTGGATAAAAGCAGAGACCCAGAGCTACAAAATGGTATATCATACGCTGCATTTGAGAAACAATGGGAAAGTCATTTTGCTTTGAAAGTTGATGAACTGGTAAACTCACTTTTGAGAAAATCGGCTTTGAATGCTTTGGTACCTACTGGAGAGCTCTTCTTTGTCTACACCTATTCAGCCCCCCATTAAGCTTTAGCTCCTCCAATCTCTTTATCTGAGCGTTTTTTCCTAACAACAGCAGTCAAGCACCCAAGCTAACTGGTTAACAGTTGTCACAGTGACATTCTATTAAAATGGACACTTGCATAGTGGAGCTGTAGCTAGCTATCTAGCTAAACAATTAACCATAATCCCAACTCATGACGTTACTAACCTGCATGAATCTGCAGGTAGCTAACCAACCAGGTTCAATGTTAGCTAGCTAACATTTTGCAACAACTAGCCAAGCAAATGGCTCTGAGATACAAATAATACGATCATACACGTAACGTTAGGTAGCGAGCCAGCCAGCTAATGTTAGCTATCTAGCTAACAGTACACTTTAACTTGAAATGAAAACAACTGTCAAAATTTGAAATGTGTCAAATGTAGCTAGCTAAACTATCTTACCCGTATACGTCATGGTTGGATGCTTCTCCCTGTCACAGATGCCATGGTTGCCCTTAGTTTGAAGATGTAATCCAGAGACAGGTGTTTTGTCCATGTCTTTAGCTATCATACTCTAATTCCACTGATTTCAAACCTCGATCCTCCAGGAAGTGGAGAGCAACACTTATGCAGTTCTACTGAGCAATAGATTTTCTAAAAAGCAGTGTTAGACAGGATTACCTACACATACTGACCAGCTCAAATAGACAGAAGTGTGCTACATGGCATACCAATCCGAACTCATCTCCCGGTATTTCCAGCCCACTCATTATCTCAGCCAATCATGGCTAGCGGGAAGGTTGCTGACTTTTTCTGTGGCTAAACCAACTAGGCTTTCAATTTAACAATTGTATTCGTTTTTACAGATGGCATACAAGTTTGTGATTAAGGCACATGAAAGTTCACATGTTCCAGAAGGCATTTCTTCCAATAAAAAAACGCATTTTGATAAACAAAAAAAAGATTGTGGCTCAAATGGCTGTCCTGTAAAGTAGTGACCCGCAACATACACCTAGTTTCCTGAAACGGGTCACATTTGGCTGTTGCTTGTATAACAGTGGAGGTTGAGGTTGAATTGACTGGCGTAGGATCTGTCCAAGTGGGAGGATGTAGATTATGAAAAAGAGGGGGCCTAGCATGGAGCCCAGAGGCACACCCTGTGTGACTTTAGTGAGATATATGTGTCCAGTTGGTGAAACATGATTGAAACCAGGAGAAAGTGGATAAGAATGTTCTATTGGAAATGTAGCTATGCTATCATTCAAGGTGATCATGTAGATATCCACACCTGCCAGTTCAACTGATGCCCAGGGATGCTATTTAATATACTGTAATATCATATAACCTGATATCATGTATTATCCTCCCGCAGGTGACCCGTCAGCAGTACCAGAACGCCCTGATGGCGTCGCGCATGGATAAGACGCCCCAGTCGATGGACAGTGAGTTCACCAAGATCGAATTGACTCTGACCACTGAGCTCCACGATGGTGGAGGGGGAGGCGTCCTGGAGACGCCAGCTATGGCCCACCACGAGACAGCCAGCCTGCTCAACCTCAACACACAGCCCCAGAACTGTCTGGCCCACAGGGTCAACCACACTGCGCACAATGAGGGACCCATCTAGCCCACACTGGGATGGTGGGGACAGAGGGAGAGGAGGGAGGAGGGGTCTGGGGACAGGGGGAGAGGGTGAGAGGAGTGAGGAGGGATGGTGTTAGTACCCTCTGGGCCAGGGCCTGGGCCTAATCCTCCAACATCCAAGGACCTCTAACCCCTACCCATCACCCCCTTATGGCTGGAAGAGCCTGGAGGGTTTGAGGGGAAGGACCTCTAACCCCTACCCACCACCCCCTTATGGCTGGAAGACCCTGGAGAATTTGAGGGGAAGGACCTCTAACCTCTACCCACCACCCCCTTATGGCTGGAAGACCCTGAAGGATTTGAGGGGAAGGACCTCTAACCCTTACTCACCACCCCCTATGGATTGAAGACCCTGGAGGATTTGAGGGGAAGGACCTCTAACCCCTACCCACCACCCCCTTATGGATTGAAGACCCTGGAGGATTTGAGGGGAAGGGGGCTACGGAGATGTGTATACTGAGCCCCAGCCTGAACCTCTACTCTCTACCCTCCACCACCCCTGTCTGATTCCACAGCCTGGAACAGGATACCCTTTGGGGTAGTGGGGAAGGGGGCTAAAGGGATAGCACTCTGGGCCCTCACCCACCTCTAGAAGACCCTGTTAGGGTGGGCTTGGACCGTCCTCGGCCAATCCATCCGCTTAAATACCCGGGAACCTGGTATTCCAGTAGCTCGGAAAGATGGACAACAGTGTGCATGCCCCCCCATTCCCTGACCACACACAAACACTTACACATAAGTATACACACTTTCCAGTCTGTTCTTGTTCAGGGATTGGCAGTGGACTGTAGTATTACTAGTACTACTACAACGAAGGACTTAAACGCACGCAAACAAATATGGTTAGTCAAAGACTGTACCAAATACCGCTTTGAAGGAAACCATGGAACCATGAACCAAGAATGTTTTTGTGCATTTATTTATTATATATATACAGTGGGGAGAACAAGTATTTGATACACTGCTGATTTTGCAGGTTTTCCTACTTACAAAGCATGTAATCCGTCATTTCTATCATAGGTACACTTCAACTGTGAGAGACGGAATCTTAAACAAAAATCCAGAAAATCACATTGTATGATTTTTAAGTAATTAATTTGCATTTTATTGCATGACATAAGTATTTGATACATCGCAAAATCAGAACTTAATTTTTGGTACAGAAACCTTTGTTTGCAATTACAGAGATCATACGTTTCCTGTAGTTCTTGACCAGGTTTGCACACACTGCAGCAGGGATTTTGGCCCACTCCTCCATACAGACCTTCTCCAGATCCTTCAGGTTTCTGGGCTGTCGCTGGGCAATACGGACTTTCAGCTCCCTCCAAAGATGTTCTATTGGGTTCAGGTCTGGAGACTGGCTAGACCACTCCAGGACCTTGAGATGCTTCTTACGGAGCCACTCCTTAGTTGCCCTGGCTGTGTGTTTTGGGTCGTTGTCATGCTGGAAGACCCAGCCATGACCCATCTTCAATGCTCTTACTGAGGGAAGGAGGTTGTTGACCAAGATCTCGCGATACATGGCCCATCCATCCTCCCCTCAATACGGTGCAGTTGTCCTGTCCCCTTTGCAGAAAAGCATCCCCAGAGAATGATGTTTCCAAGCTCTATTTTTGTCTCATCAGACCACATGACCTTCTCCCATTCCTCCTCTGGATCATCCAGATGGTCATTGGCAAACTTCAGACGGGCCTGGACATGCGCTGGCTTGAGCAGGGGGACCTTGCGTGCGCTGCAGGATTTTAATCCATGACGGCGTAGTGTGTTACTAATGGCTTTCTTTGAGACTGTGGTCCCAGCTCTCTTTAGGTCATTGACCAGGTCATTGACCAGGTCCTGCCGTGTAGTTCTGGGCTGATCCCTCACCTTCCTCATGATCATTGATGCCCCACGAGGTGAGATCTTGCATGGAGCCCCAGACCGAGGGTGATTGACCGTCATCTTGAACTTCTTCCATTTTCTAATAATTGCGCCAACAGTTGTTGCCTTCTCACCAAGCTGCTTGCCTATTGTCCTGTAGCCCATGCCAGCCTTGTGCAGGTCTACAATTGTATCCCTGATGTCCTTACACAGCTCTCTGGTCTTGGCCATTGTGGAGAGGTTGGAGTCTGTTTGATTGAGTGTGTGGACAGGTGTCCGTTATACAGATAACGAGTTCAAACAGGTACAGTTAATACAAGTAATGAGTGGAGAACAGGAGGGCTTCTTAAAGAAAAACTAACAGGTCTGTGAGAACCGGAATTGTTACTGGTTGGTAGGAGATCAAATACTTATGTTATGCAATAAAATGCAAATTAATTACTTAAAAATCATACAATGAGATTTTATGGATTTTTGTTTTAGATTCCGTCTCTCACAGTTGAAGTGTACCTATGATAAAAATTACAGACCTCTACATGCTTTGTAAGTAGGAAAACCTGCAAAATCGGCAGTGTATCAAATACTTGTTCTCCCCACTGTATATATGTGTATATATATGTATGTGTGGAGAAGATATGATATATACCAGTGCACAAACATGCATGGGCATGTAGATGTTTGTGTGTGTATATATGTGATATTGAAATACATGCTATATACATATATATATATATATACTCATACAGTACCAGTCAAAAGTTTGGACACACCTATTCATTCAAGGGTTTATCTTTATTTTTACTATTTTATCAAATATATTTTGATTTGTTTAACACTTTTTTGGTTACTACATGATTCCATATGTGTTATTTCATAGTTTTGATGTCTTCACTATTATTCTGCAATGTAGAAAATAGTAAAAATAAAGAAAAACTCTTGAATGAGTAGGTGTGTCTAAACTTTGGACTGGTACTGTACATCCATGTATATGAGTTGGTGAGGGTATTTTAAAGATATGTATATTACAGATGTTGTTATTTTCACTATGCTTCTCAATCAGGATAACGGTACCGTATCTTTTCACCTTCTTCAAATCACACGATTGCCTTTAAAAAAAAAATTCATCTTAATTATTTTTAACAAAGTGCAATGGGGGGAAAAACAGTATATTTAGGAGATGATTATGAATAAAAAAATCACTTTATTGTAAATTGAGACAGATATATTTGTATGTTTGTATGCACCGTATGTATGTGTGTATTTTGGTTCAAAGATGCTGAGTTGCAACCGTCCACAAGCAAAACCCGTCCCTAAGCCAGTTTCTTTCTCCTATTACGGCCCATGTACGTTCAGAAGCCCTTTGACCTCATTATATCGCTGTTTGATATGGAGGTTATCCAGACTTAAGTTAACAGACTTAAAGCAGACTTAATAATAGAATCCAGACAAGTCTTACGACTGTGGTTCAGGATGTATTGACATTGAAAAGTGCTAACTTGGCACTTATGAACGCATGTGTCTTTTATTATTCATAATCAAACGTGATCATTGGCCAGTATTAATGACCTCATCTAACATGTTGAGCATCATGAACGTCACAAAAGCAACCTCGACATTAAACTATTGTCCATGAATGACCCTCCTTGTATGGCACAGCACTCTCCTTTCCACTGTGTGTGTGTTGTGTGGCATGTTAAAGTATGTTCAGTCGCCTTCAGCTCATGTTGAGCTTAGAGTGTAAGCTTTATTCAATCAAACTCTTTAACTGGGTTTTGGGGTTAAAGGCAGACTATGCATTATGAAATACACTGAGTGTACAAAACATTAGGAACACCTTCCAGTCATTTTGAGTTGCACCTTAACTTTTGCCCTCGGGAAAAGCCTCAATCCATCGGGCATGAACTCTACAATGTGTCGAAAGCTTTCCACAGGAATGCTGGCCCATGTTGACTTCAATGCTTCCCACAGTTGTGTCAAGTTGGCTGGATGTCCTTTGGGTGGTGGACCATTCTTGATACAGATGAGAAACTGTTGAATGTGAAAAACCCAGCAGCGTTGCAGTTATTGACACAAACCAGTGCGCCTGGCACCTACTAATATACCCCGTTCAAAGACACTTAAATCTTTTGTCTTGCCCATTCACCCTCTGAATGACACACACACACAATCCGTGTCTCAATTTTCTCAAGGCTTAACAATCCTCCTTTATCCTGTCTCTTCCCCTTCATCTACACTGATTGAAGTGGATTTAACAGTTGACATCAATAAGGGATCATAGCTTTCACCTAGAATTACCTGGTCAGTCTATGCCATGGAAAGAGCAGGTGTTCTTAATGTTATGTCCACTCTGTGTATAGCATACACAGTGTGGCAAATTCCTGCTTAAATAAATTGACACCAACAAAACTGAAATTTACTATTGCATTGTGGGAGGGTGCAAAGTCGAAAGAGCCAATAGTTGGGAGCCTTGGCAGATTCAAATGTTCTCGTTGTTGTTGTCAGTAAGCAGGATGTCGCCCCGCTGTGAATGATGTCATTTTTTGGAGTGTACCTTTGAGATTAAGGTACCATTCTTCTTGCAGTGTGAGAATGTAATGAAAAACAATGTTTACTGTGTGAAACAAAAATAATAATGCTTCAAGCATGCTCTCTTTCAGTGCAAGAAGAATGTTTTTTCCCCCAACAATGCCCCAATCATCTGGTTAACAAGTTTAATCAAATAGTGTGGGCTTGAACTGAAACCTTTTTATAATTGAACCTTTATTTAACTAGGCAAGTCGGTTAAGAACAAATTCTTATTCACAATGAAGGCCTACAGCGGAACAGTGCCTTGTTCAGGGGCAGCACGACAGATTTTTTTTACCTTGTCAGCTCGGGGATTCGATCCAGCAACCTTTCAGTTACTGGCCCAACGCTCTAACCACTACCTGTCAGCCCAAGCTTGTTGATGTTATACACCCTTTAACTTGGTCACATGGTCACTGTTGGAGATGAACAGAAACGGTTGTTTTTCTGTGACTGACTGATCTTTTTTGTAAGGCTCGAGTTCATACCAACGTAAAACACTTTAAAGTGAAAACATTGCCAAATTAACACTTATTAAGTGCTTGTTTTCACATGCTAGTTTTTCATCTTTGTAATCTAATAATAATTCATTGAATGACCATGTGCCACTGAAGCTAAAAACCTTAACATTCAAATGCTTACTATTATTATTATTATTATTTATTGTAAGAGCAAAACATTCCCTTCGATGGTTACTATAGATGCTAGTTCTTTGAATTGTGATGACTTGAATCATAGCAACGCATAGTTTGGGAGAAATTAAGGAAAATATGAAATCTCACCGTTGATGTACTGTATTGAATGTACGCAATTACAGTATTAGAACTACTAATGTGTTTTCTGTATCTTAGCCACAAATATGTTGTATATTTCTTATCACAATTCTCCTATAAGCTTGTAAACAAATGATTCTCTGTTTTTCTTTGCGATGGATCATTACCTAATTTGTTATCATTTGTCTCTTGGGAAATATGTATGTCTCTTGGGAAATATGTATGAAGAACCAAGCCAGGGTTGGGGTGTATGTACAAGGCGTATGCCTTCTGTTGAGTATATTAACTTCAAGTGTAAACTTATTTCTAGGGTAATGTAATGTTGAGTTGACTTTTTCTTTGTATCCGTTTGTATATAAATGGTTTTATATGAATCAAAGCTGAACTTAAAGTAGAAGTCCAAAAATAACTCTCCTATCCTAAATCCCTGTAGACGCAGCATCTTAACGTAACGCACGTTGACGCAGTTTGTAGTCATCCTAGACAGTTGTAATATCTGCTCGCTAAAGCAAGGATATTCATTGCAGAATGTAGCTCCAAATAGTATGGGAGTGCAATTGCAACTTTTGACCACTGGTGGTCGCCATTCTCTTAGTGTCACAGTATTCCCAAATTACTGTGAGCATAAACAACTTCTTAAAAAAAAACACATGGGTTGGCAACCTTCCCACATACACCAAGGGGCTTCCATTTCAAAATGACCAGACTATGGAAGAGATTAATAACACTGACCAGATATTGTTGTTTTTGTTGTTTTACTTGTGAGTGTTCCTATGCATCAGGTGAACTCTGCTCTGCAAGGACAATCATTCCAGAGATAAGTGATGATGATGATGATATAATACGATTGTATTTGTACTTTACCATCTATATTTTGATCACTGCTGTATCTAATACACTTATATGAAAAAAGAGTATCTCCTTCAAAATAAAAGTCCTTCACATGCAGATGAGGGTTTTTCACATGTTCATGTCAGAATGTTGAAAATAACATATATGACTTTCCAGTGTAGTCTTGTGTTGGTTTTGGAGCCTTGTTGTGACCTATATCTTGACCCATGTGGTCTTTACCCCTGCTTCTTGAACATTCACAGGAAAAGAAACACCTGAAAAAAGAGATCCCTCTCTCTTTCTATTGCTCTCTCTCTTTTCCCCCTCTTTCTCTGAGGACTTTCTCCGCTCTAAAGATAAGACCCACATCACCAATGAACGACTACAGTATTTGTCAAGACACTTTTAGACCCGCTGAAAAATACTTCACTTGCTACTCTCCATTCTATCCTTATCTGAGTCATATCGGAACATGTTTATCCTCATGCTGCTATGTATTTGTGCCTGCCCACATGTTTGATACTCAACACGACAAAAGCATTCCCATATTCTGCTCTGGTTGGTGTTGGTGGTACAATAAAAAGTGAACTATTAACAGAATGTGTAATAGTGATGGAATATGTTATTTTTCCCCTCAACACAAAGGTGCTCAGATTAAAGAGAGGCAGTTCAGAACATTGTACGGAGGCAATTTCAAGGACAGAATGATCTATTGCAAAGATGATTTACCCTTCTGTTAAAATGACATTTTCAGTAGCTGGTTTGTCTTGTTTAATCTTCCTGAAAGGTATTTAAGTCTGGAAAAACGTAACTGTTTTAAAAAAAAAAATACTCATAAAAATGTATTTAAAAAAAAATGTCCCATGTCTGTTTCAAATGTTTCCATGTTTTAATTTACCTGCTATTCTTGATTTGTGTTAAAAACCATTGCGGCATTATAAGCGAAAGTTGCTGAGTGAAAAAAAATGCGGCTGATGCTGCTGCAAATATTACCCCTTGACCTTGCATGTTAGCGTACACGGATCTGCCAAACGCATTGACGGAGTTGTGGACATTTAACCCTTGGATCAAAGCATTAGGAGATGTACATTTATTTGTGTACCTATTCATGACTTTTTTCCACTATACAGTATACATTTCCCGTTGTGTAGCCTATGTCCATCTGTTAACTGGAACCACACAATGTTTGCGTTGTAGTAAGTCTCAATGTACTCACAGTATGCAATAGAAATGTTTTCAAATCTTATTACATAGTGTAACATGAATGGGGATTTGGTGCTCAGAGAAATGGATTTGGGATTACTGGATATATTTTATTTGGTAGTTAAATAGAATTGTAAAAAAAAAAGGGAGGGGCGTTTATATCTTCCAACTTTGACAGGACTTCTATTCTTGAATCATGTTTTGAGTCACCTTTTGGACACCCAAATGTCAACCCTTTTAAACTGTGAGGGGGAGGTAAAATGACAAATGTAATCCCCCCCCCATGTGCTTGATTTTTTTGTCACCAGAGGGATGGGAGGGGAGAATTCTAGACTCTTAAGTGCCCTGAAGTTCATTGGATATAAAAAGCTATGCAAGCAAATAGATTTTTCACAATTAATTGTAGAACATTTAATTTAACACATTACTGGATATATTAAGTCCTTTCGGTATGCAATAATGTTTATGTATGATTATATGCAAGTATAATTCTTACATTCAAATACTTGTTTTACTCAAAATTGTAAAACTATAGTTTTGCAAGAAGAACAACAGGAGAGAGTACACACACCCAGTGACTTATTATGGAAGATTAGCTTTTATTGTACATATGTCATTTCCCCAATGTACACATTATATAATAATTCTGGAAACAAAACGCTCTCAGGAACATCCAAGAAAATGCACGAAACAAAAAAATAAGCGAATGCGTGATAGTTGTCACGCTCGGTCTGCAATTGTTGACATTTTGTATAAATGGACAAATTGTATAAATGGATGGTGGCATTAACCTGTTCGCCATGTTTAGCTCGCGCAGACATACTCACTGAAGCCGTTATAATAAAAAAAAACAGTGTCTGAAACCAGAAAAATGCCAAAAAACAAGAAGAAAAAAAAAGAATTTAAGGAACATTTCTTCAACAACATGTAAATGGAAATGCATATATTATATACAACGTTGTAAACTAAGAATCTGAAAACACTGGTTAGAAAAAACAAACAGCAAAACAAGGTGTTGTTGAGTAAGGTGCCATGTCTGATGCACGGTAAATACATGCTCTTCAACATCGCCTATTTTTCAGCATATCGGTCTGCAAGGCTAATATTATTATTATTAAGTGTACAATTGTTACCACACAGATGACCTTGTAGAACTTGTGTGTCCAGAGCTTTTTCTCACAGACGGACATGTTTTCTTTTCTTCCACATATCAGTTGTAGCCCTAACCTAGTTCTAGCCATACAGTAATCACACTTTGACGTAAGCTATTTGCTTACACTGGCCAACCTTTTAGTAAGTTACTTTACACGTATAATGCACTGTACTGCGTCTTTGCATAGAAATACATGTCTTGTAAAGTGTTTTGACAGAAAAGGACTTCAAATGTTCCTCCCAACGACCAAGCTTTATTATGAATTCGTCAGTAATGAGACCAACAAAAATAATGACTAACCAACCAGGTGAAGAATACAGCTGCCTCAGGTGTTTCTGTGGTATTTCCAGTTAAATCAATACTTAAAAATATACTTTTTTTCAGAGAGTAATAAAATATTGAACCACTATATAGTTCCTCTGTAACAATTTTAGTAAGAGGAGAATCTGTTTTAAAGATCCCCAGTTGAACCCACATTCCCCTTTTTACTACTTGCCTCGTCAAACACCGAGTTACAAACAGACCCGCTATTGGTCTTCCCTTCATCAGCCCAATCGAAACCTCTAGCCACACAACTACATGCCTTAGAAATAAAGTGATACGCATGTTTTACATAGCATACACATATGATATTGCAGATAACCTATAATTGTTTTTTTTAAAGAACCGTACTCCATACTATCTGGGTCATGTTCATTAGGACACACAACTGAAAATGTTTAGCATTTCCAGGAAACAGGAAAGTTCAACATTAACCAAGTCGGTAACATTTTCCAGTCACATTTTTTTTTAAGTATCTCAACGTTTCAGTGGAATTGTGGGCCTAATCAACGATTGCAATTTCCATTTTGAAATTAAAAGGTTTGAACATGTTTGGAGACAGCAAATGCAACCCTTGTGGGAAATATTGGGACGGCAGGGTAGCCTAGTGGTTAGGTTGGGCTAGTAACCTAGTAAGTTTGAATCCCCGAGCTGACGACCAATAAAACTCCTGAATACTGTAGTCCTTTATTCATCTTCCACACTTCATAGGCCTGCTAGGGCGAGTCTACAACCTATTCCCACCAGTCAGGAGGGCACCCCTTGTCCTTTTCCCAGGCCCACCCTAACCTCTCTGGGGGCGGTCAGACCCAAACGCCCTCTCGCCGAGGCGTTGGTTCCTTGTCTGGTGCCCGTGCATTCTCAAGGCCTACACAGTGTCACACGTCACAGCACCCCAGGCTAACCTGGATTTCCTTTTTCAATATCAAGGCCTACTGTAGACCTGGGTTCAAATACGATTCAAAATCATTTCATATACTTTATTGGGGCTTGACTGAGCTTGCCTGGAGCAATGGAACCAGAAAAATGTTCACAAATGTTAAACTCTGCCCACCTGGTGCTCCAAGCAGGCTAAAGTTGCTGAAACATTTCAAATAGTATTTGAACCCAGGTCTGTTCCTATAACATACTGTACTCTCTATGTTAACTGCAAAGAATTACTAGGAACCACCAGACCATATTATCACACGTGGAATATGAGGGTATGGTTAGGTAGGGGTGAATATGTCAGTTCTATGCAATGAAAAATAAAAACTGTTACAATGTAATATTCAAGAGAACACCTAACGAACAACTCCAAGCTCAGTAAAAAAAGGTAAAACTACTACTGCATGTTAGTTGCACATAGTGTAACAATGTTGAAGGTTTCGATATCTCATATCATCCTACAGGAGAACAAAAAAAAAATGTCATGGTATTTTGCATGAATGCTTTTTACAGTATCATGTATGAGAACAGTAATACTGGGTCACAGCCTCTCAATAGCATTAGGCCTATGTGACCGTCCACAGTTGCCATAGTCCCCATCTGTACAGAGGCAGCATAATCGATACCCTGTACGCACAGTTGCCTAGAAACAACATTTCATGCATTTCAAAACGTCAGTTGAAATTAGCCACACAGAATCACAGATTACATTATGTGCACCATACTTTAAAATAGACAGCAGGTTTCATGTCATATTGTCATGTCATTGACAATCAGTTACCCACAATCAGACTTGTGCTTTGTGTAACCCAAAACTTACACCACACTGTTCTTTAGTACAATTACGGATGCCTTGATAACAGTCGCTCAGGACGACACAAACTCGACTTTTGATTGGCCAAGGCCGGACACACACACACACACACACACACAGCTGTGTTATGCAGGGTCACGACGGGAGGAATTATACTGCAAAAAAAAAGACCAAAATAACAACCAGCGAGAAATACATTTTTTGGACCATGTTTTTGGATTGCCGTGCTGCTCGATGCGCGTCAACACCAGAACCACAAGGCTAGAACACTTTCTTTCATTTCAAAAGGAGAAAAGCAAAACAGTATATAGAGTTTATATACAGTACTGTACATACTGTTTGGCAAAGGCTATATTCCGTCTTAGTGCTTCACATTGAAACTACGGTAGGGTGCCTGCATTATGGTAGACTATGTAAACACACACAGGGAATTATTCTCCATGACCAGACACTGTGTAAGGTCAGTACAGAGAAAAGTAGTGTTCGTAATATTTGCTTCTTGTGTGTATTCATGTATATTTGTCTGCTACAACATCCTATGCCGTAAAAACTGTTTTAGCTTCATCAACTTTTAAAATATTTAAAAAAATTGGCCAACTTCAAGTCAACCTTTTCCCATTTCCTCATAAAAATCCATAGAAAAAAACAACCATTAAAAACATAAAACTTGAGAAGGGGTGGGCACGGGGCAACGTGCTGTAGTAGCATACTACAGTCTGATCTGATTCATAAAAGCTTAATATCCTGATACATCTCTAGTATAAAAAGTAACTTCATTTCTCTCTATATAAATCTCCTATAGATACACCACAATGTCCATATCCCCTCCCCCCTCATTCCAATGTATCCTACATTGACTCTTACTGTGGACTATAGAGTACATTATAGTTTATATCTTCCTAGAAGTATTTATACTCTAAAACCTCCTCAGGGAAACCTCAGAAAGGAATCAAGATGGTTTTCACTCCTCTCTCTCTCTCTCTCTTCCTCCTCCTAGGAAGGAATCACGCCTGGTTAGGGTCACGCCATCACACCTCCTCCCATCTACTCTTCCTCCTCCTCATCGTCATCTTCATCGTGGCAGTGGGTGATCTCCTGGGGGGTCTGGGGGAACATGTTAGGGGGTTTGATCTCACTGATGGACCGGGTCAGCTGGCTGCGGTTCTTGTTGCTACAGCACTCCAGGTCCTTGCTCTCAGTGCAGTGGCGGTTGCGCGTGGCCAGGGGGGACTCGGTGTCCGTGTCGATGTGTGCGTGCTCCACCGTTGACTCATGGGGCATCTGGGAGGGGAGAGAGAGAGAGACAGAAACAGACAGAGAGAGAGAGAGAAAGTGCGAGAGAAGGTGAGAAGAGAGGCTACTACCAGAGCACTTCCACTTGGCTAGCAGCTAGTAAAGAGAGTTTCAGCTCACCTAACGTAATATAATAATGTTATTACCATGCGTTGAACTTGTTACACAGAATATTGACCACTGTGTGTATGTGATGTGCATGTTTCAGATAACATGTCTGGTAAAGACATTTGTATTGAAATGAGAAGATGACTCATTAATACCAACTCTAATGTAAATGTCACTCTGCCTGTCAGTGTTTCAGCTAGATGGGTGCCAGACTATGTAAGGGTTCAGTCTAAGTTAAGAGTCATGTACTGTATATTTTTTATTAAACTAGCCAGAAATGTTGATTCATGTGCATCTATATTTTTAACCATCAATTTCTAACAATTACAGTTTTCCAATTAGCAAAAGAAAAGGGCTGTATCTTACACTATTTTCTCTGCAACATTTTATTCCGCAAATGCTGCATTTCTCCCTTTTTTCCCGTAAACTGTTAACAGGAATCAACAGAAGGAATTCAACACAGTGGCTCACCAGTACGTGAGCAGCTCTGAAGAGGTAGCTGAAGGGATAGTACAGGAGGTTGATGAAGGAGGCAGCGTACAGGTCAGCATAGCGCATCACCTGAGAGGCAAACAGAGTCTGTCTGGAGCCAGACCTGAACAGACTACCCATCATGCCGTAGCACATGTCCATGTCATGGGTCACTTTCTGGGGAGGGGAGAAGAACACTGGGTTTAGATACTCAGCCCGATATTTCAAGCTCTGGTGGAAGAATGTGATGACCATTGTCAAATATTTTTTAAATGGATGGTATTGTACTCGTGTTACGTGTACATGCCGACTACTTCCTGCTGACTACTTCCTGCTGACTACTTCCTGCTGACTACTTCCTGCTGACTACTTCCTGCTGACTACTTCCTGCTGACCTCTTGCCAGGTCCCCTTCTAAAAAAAGAGGTTTCTAATACAAAATGGTAAATTCCTCGAGGAGGACAATGGAAATTCAGCGACTTGTGTTCCGGTATTTCTAAGCTTTCGATGGGACGGGAGGAGGATCATAGTATTTTCAGGATTTACTTAGGGGTTGTAAGACCATATAAGTCCACAGTTGGGAATGATTTGGTTGAAAGACAAAACTGAAACCTGTAACTATTCAGGAACACATGTGGACATATTGAATAATGTTTCTGTAGTTGCTATGGAAACGTGTAGAATCAGTACCTTGACCCTTCTCTGGAGAGCACTGATGTCAGGTCTCTCATTACTACTGCTGTCCAGATGCCTGGAGAGATGGATGAGAATGGGTAGAGGGCAAAGAGATAGAGAGAAGAAGGGGATTGGAAGTGAGAGAGCGTGAGAGAGAGAGAAGACAGTGCTAGTCACTATTATAAAGAGCAAGAGGGAAGGAGACAGGCCTATATAGTTAGATGACTGTTTCTAAATGGGCTGAAGTCTGACTGTGAAGCCGGTTATCATCAGACCGATGGGGCAAACCCTGCAGACTTTGGCCCAAGGGGACACACACACACACACACACGGAGCCGATGGTGACGCACACCAACGCACGCAGTCAAACAGTCGTTCACGCACGCGCCAGGTGCAGAGGCAGCCTAAAGAGCGAGCAGAGGGGCGTTGTAGGGGAGTAGACGGTGCAGTACTCACTTGTAGAGCTCTGCCAAGAAAATGTCCAGGCCCTGCAATTCCTCAAATAACGCTGTAAGACAGAAGAGGAGAAAGGAGGCCAGGGTCAGTCTCAGTCACAACATATTTCCCTCCTCCCTTAAAATCAGCGGTGGAGAAAGTACAGATACCACAAAAAAAACAACGCAAGTAGTACTTTAAAGTATTTTTTTTACACCACTGCCCTTAATCACAGGTGTTGGCTCACTCTTGTTCCATCTGTTGCTTTTTCACTCTCCCCCTCTTTATCTTCCCTTCTCATTCCCCCTCTCCCTGGCACGCTGTCACTCACAGGCCGTTGAGAGGTTTACGAGGGCATTTTACAGCTACAATGACACGTCACAGTTATATTTGTGTATGTGTGCCTGTGCATGAATGTGTGTGTGTGTGTGTGAGTGTGTGTGTCACTGCTATAGTATACAACCCTTGACTAATTAATACCCCTTGACTTTTTCCACATTTTGTTTGTTTACAGCCTGAATTTAAAATGGATTACATTGAGATTTGGTGTCACTGGCCTACACATCATTTCCCATAATGTCAAAGTGGAATTATGTTACGACATTTTTACAAATTAATTTTAAAAATGAAAAGCTGAATTGTCTTGAGTTGATAAGAACTCCACCGCTTTCTTATGGCAAGCCTAAATAAGTTAAGATCCCTCAGTCGGCAGTGAATTTCAACCACAGATTCAACCACAAAGACCAAGGAGGATTTCCAATGCCTCGCAAAGAATGGCACCTATAAAATGAAAAAGCAGACATTGAATATCCCTTTGAGCATGGTGAAACTATTAATTACACGTTGGATGGTGTATCAATACACCCAGTCACTACAAAGACACAGGCGTCCTCACGGATTTCACCGTGAGGCCACCATGACTTTAAAACAGTTAGAGTTGAATGGTTGTGATAGGAGAAAACTGAGGATGAATCAACAGCTTTGTAGTTACTCCACAATACTAACAAATGACAGAGTGAAAAGAAGGAAGCCTGTACAGAAGAAAAAAATATTGAAAAATATGCACAAAAATAAAAATAAACTTTACGTCCTGAATACAAAGTGTTACATTTGGGGCAAATCCAACACAACACATCACTGAGTACCACTCTTCATATTTTCAAGCATGGTGGTGGCTGCATCCTGTTATGGGTATGCTTGTCATCAGCAAGGACTAGGGAGTGTTTTAGCATAAGAATAAATAGATAAGCACAGGCAAAATCCTAGAGGAAAACCTGGTTCAGTCTGCATTCCAACAGACACTGGGAGACAAATTCACCTTTCAGCAGGACAATAATCTAAAACACAAGACCAAATATACACTGGAGTTGCTTACCAAGATGACATTGAATGGTCCTGAGTGGCCAAGTTACAGTTCTGACTTCAACTGGCTTGAAAATATATGACAAGACTTGAAAATGGTTGTCTAGCAACGATCAACAACCAAATTTAACAGAGCTTAAAGAATTCTTTAAAGAATAATGTGAAAATATTGTACAACCCAGGTGTGCAAAGCTCTTAGAAACTTACCCAGAAAGACTCACAGCTGTAAATCGCTGCCTAAGATGGTTCTAACATGTATTGACTCAGGGGTGTGAATACTTATGTAAATGAGATATTTCAGAGTTTCATTTGAAATTAAAACACAAAAATGTTTTCACTTGGTCATTATGGGGCTTTGTGTGTAGATGGGTGAGAGAAAAAATATATTGAATTGAATGTTGAATTCAGTCTGTAACAACAAAATGTTGTATAAGTCAAGGAGTACGAATACTTTCTGAACGCACTGTATGCCATTTAGCAGTCATGCTGCATACATTTTACGTACTGGTGGTCCCGGGAACCAAATCCATAACTCTGGCGTTGCAAGCACCATGCTCTACCAACTGAGCTACAGAGGACCAGTGCTCTCCAGTGTGTCCATCAGCCATTTTTATGTACGAGTATCTGTGTGTCTGCACACGTCTGTCTGGCTGCTTGCATGGGAATGTCCACCCGTCCTTTTTTTGTGTGTGTGTGTGTGTGTGTGTGTGTGTGTGTGTGTGTGTGAGAGAGAGAAAGACTGCGTGCGTGTGAGACTCACAGCTCTTGTCAGTCCAGACATGCAACTCCTGGGCCAGCTCGGGGATGACGAGGAAGGTCCTCCAGCCCTGGCGTTTCTTGGACTTGAGGATGTCCCCGAAGATGTGGTCTCCGATGTAGACGATGTCCTTCCCCTTGGCCCCCAGCAGGTCACACACGATGTCAGAAGAACCTGGGCAAGAGAGAGACATATTGAAATGGAGATGTTACTGGACGTTATTGTTTGATTAAAGATTTGTACCACGTTGTTTTTCGATTCATACCATTGTTTTGTTTTTAGGGAACCCGGACCTCCCTGGAGAACAGTGAACGTTGTTGAGAAGACTATGCTGGCTAAATAAAGGTTAACTGAGATCCATCATGTTTAGAAGTACTCTGCTAGTTAGATGATTTGTGAAGTTGGCAGTGCTGTCTGGCGGTTTGTGCTGTGAGTCAGTGCATGTCCCCAGGTATCTTACCTCCAGAGTAGACGATGCCATGGTGCAGGGGTCCGGTGTAGGTCCCGATCTTCAGCCGCCCTGTCGTCTAACACCAGAGAACACATGGAACAGTAGCCTCACCGCAAAACAATGTCAAGTATATGTATTCATTATGGATCCCCATTAGTTCCTGCCAAAGCAGCAGCTACTCTTCCTGGGGTTTATTATAGATCCCCATTAGTTCCTGCCAAAGCAGCAGCTACTCTTCCTGGGGTTTATTATAGATCCCCATTAGTTCCTGCCAAAGCAGCAGCTACTCTTCCTGGGGTTTATTATAGATCCCCATTAGTTCCTGCCAAAGCAGCAGCTACTCTTCCTGGGGTTTATTATAGATCCCCATTAGTTCCTGCCAAAGCAGCAGCTACTCTTCCTGGGGTCCAGCAAAATGAAGGCAGTTTATACAATTTTAAAAACATTACATTCACAGATTTCACAACACACTGTGTGCCCTCAGGCCCCTACTCCACCACTACCACATATCTACAGTACAAAATCCATGTGTGTGTATAGTGCATATGTTATGTGTGTGTATGCATGTGTCTGTGCCTATGTCCCTGCTGTTCCATAAGGTGTATTTATCAGTTTTGAAATCGAATTTTACTGCTAGTGCATCAGTTACTTGATGTGGAATAGAGTTCCATGTAGTCATGGCTTTATATAGTACTGTGCGCCTCCCATAGTCTGTTCTGGACTGTGAAGAGACCTCTGGTGTCATGTCTTGTGGGGTATACATGGGTGTCCGAGCTGTGTGCCAAAGTACAAGTAGTGATGAAGTCAATCTCTGCTCCACTTTGAACCAGGAGAGATTGATATGCATATTATTCATGTTAGCTCTCTGTGTACATCCAAGGTCCTGTCATGCTGCCCTGTTCTGAGCCAATTGCAATTTTCCTAAGTCCCTTTATGTGACACCTGACCAGAAGACTGAACAGTAGTCCAGGTGTGTCAAAACCAGGGCCTGTTGGACCTGCCTTGTTGATAGTGTTGTTAAGAAGGCAGAGCAGCACTTTGTTATGGACAGACTTCTCCTCTTAGCTACTGTTGAATCAATATGTTTTGACCATGACAGTCTCCTCAACTTGCTCAAATTAGAATTCTTTAGAAGTTGTACTTCACATTGTGTGACCGATCAGGCTACCACACTACCAGGCTACCACACTACCACACTACCGGGCTACCACACTACCAGGCTACCACACTACCAGGCTACCACACTACCAGGCTACCACACTACCACACTACCAGGCTACCACACTACCAGGCTACCACACTACCACACTCAAAAAAAGTCTTGGCACTGTGTTCTGACAGAACCCGTTCTCCGTCTACGTGAGTGTAGAGGTGTGATGGTGTAATTACTCACTGTGTCGACTTGTCTGAGCACCGTTCCCTCTCCAAAGAACAGAGGCTTCCTGGCGTCCACCAGAATCAGGTCAAAGTAGGACTGCCACGGCCGGTGGGATGTCCCGTGCTGCAACACAACACAGATTCTGGTCAATGCGTAGCGACGATAGTTAAATTATATAGATGCATGTAGTTAACAAGATTTCATGTCTGAGGGAGAATGCTGTACGAATGTTGAAATGATTCTCTTACCTTTGGGCCGTGGGGGAAGTCAAACAGGTATGTCATGATCTTCTGTGAGAAAATGTAACAACATAACGAGCCTATTAGTCATCTCATGTAAATGTATTTGTGACTGGGACAGATACCGCAGCTATACGCCCCAGTTCAGTACGCAAACACGTCACCCCAGTTTCATATGCAAACGTGACAGTTTGCCAGGACATGTTTTGTGAAGCTGTGTGTGCGTTTGCTTTGCATATTAAATGTTGCTCTGCATGGATGTTTAACAAGGGAGGACGTACCTATTGTTTCGGACTCTGAAGGATGTCTGTTACTGTGTACTGTTCATGTGAAGCGTCCATTCCTCTGTCTGTGTGTGTGTGTGTGTGTCTGTGTGTGTGTGTGTGTGTGTGTAAACAGTGGACCTGGGCACTTAGCGTGGTCAGTACTGTGTACTCACGTGTGTGTATTTGTAGTCACTGTTGGTGGCCAGGAACACCTTGGCTACTTCATTCATTCTACTCAGCAGGAGAGGCAGCTTAGCCTTCATGAGAGAGAACACTAAATATTACAAAGCCATTGTCATATACAGTGCGTTCGTACAGGCATACAGACAGAGACGTAGAGTAAATGTTAACTTCTCATCAGGTTTTGAAGTCGTCGTGCCAGTGTGTTCCCGCAGGATGTTAATGTGTGTACTTACGTCTCTCACTACATACTTTTCAAGGTTCTCTACTGTCTTTTCCTTCAGGGTGCCCTGGAAGACAGGACTACAGGTAAATGGGTTGAAGTACGTAGAAAAATAACAAGCACGCATCTATACATCACATAAAATGTCTTCTTCATAATGACACTCAGCGTAAACCAATGTCAATCATTTTCAGGGTACATACCATTAGCACGATAAACAGTAAATGATTGCTTCAGGATAAAGATAATAACTTCAATACGTTGAAATGGAAGTAAAGTGAATTGAAGTGAACAAATGATAGACTTCCTCATCGCGCTACCTTGAAGTGGATCCAGTCGACGGCGTCGCGGATGTCCTGGAACATGCTCTTGAAGGACATGAAGAGGTCGCCATCTTTAAAGCCAGTCTCACAGCTGAGGTAAGGGGGGAGGAGAGGGACACACAGAGCCAGTGGACAGGCCAAGGCCAGACAGAGAGCTTTGCTTTTAAACGCTAGTAGCCATTTTTCACTACATTTTTTTGTTTTGTTTTTGTTTTGCTTTTAAATGGGATAGTCTTCCCTTGTTTGAGGTGGTTTCCAGCCAAACAGGAAAGCAATCTCCCCCTAAAAGACCAACAACTCGTTTCAGAGGAGAAGACATGCAGCCATTCCATTGCAGATCACATCATCACACAAAGAATTCATTAAAACTAATCGCTAACAAATTATTGTATAATTATATCGAGACGATGGACATGATATTACATCATGCCAGATGATTAGTCATTACAGATTCCTTTAAATAATAAAAGTAATGAAATCTGAAAATATGGAATTAAGTTACTGCATGCATTCGTGGAATGATTAGTATGGAAGACCAATAATCATTCAGAGAGCTGAGTAATCCTAATAAAGTATCTTGTTTATGACACAATAAAAGGGTGGTCCTATTACTCAACCACTGGCTTAACAGGGTTAGGGCTAAAGTATTGGAGGATTTTTATTGGAGATATGGACCTACCCTGTTGTCATGTTGTCTAATTGGCTTATCAAATGTTGCCATGTCATATCCAGGAATTACTTGTATATAACCCACAAGACAAATAAGGTGGGTAGGGTGACTAGGGATTCCTTACCTTGCATATCTGTCACAGTTTGAGAAGAAGTCCACGAGGCAGGCAAAGAGGTAGGTCTCTGGAGAGAGAGGGAAACTGTACTGTAAAATCAATCGAGTGTCAATAAAGTTGAGTTGAACTCCATGGCCTTGCCTCAAACTGTGCTCAGACAAAATGGAGGGCATGTCTGGGCTTGTCCCTCTTATGAATGACAGTTGAATCTAGATGGAGATAAACACATTTTTAAATAATTGAATGGCTCTGGCATGGACAGAATCTCTCCTCCTTCTACCTGGCAAGTTGAAGAGAGTGTTGAGGATATAGAAACGTTCAGTATCGTCACGTTGGATGAACTTGTTCGGGTATAGCTCCCGTATTTCAGGTCTGGGGAGAGAAGAGAAAAAGAAAATGCAACGTCAGGAGAATTTCTTGGCAGGTAGACCGGGATCTAACCTTCAAAAAGCCGCTCAATGATCTGGGGAGAAGGGGTCGTAGGGAGGACATTGCGAGAAGGTTAGGAGAGCGTTGGGTTCACCACTTACCCTCGTAGGAAATTGAAGCCGTGGACACAGACCAGGATGTTGCCGTAGGCGTCCACCTTTAACAGGTTCCCATACAGGGTGTCAAACACCAGGCCTCTGAAGAAATACAGAGAAACAACATCATTCAGTCAGTTAGAATACATCGAGAAATGGTTGACACACGATCTTTAAAAGCCCATCAGACAATCTACCTAGCTACAACCAGGACCAAATTAGAAACCCACGCAGCCAGGTATTAAAATAGCATTAAAACATCCTCACCATGGCAACAACATGGCAACCATGATGTGATAGGTAATAGGTACCTGGTAATAAAGTACAGCTGGTGCCCCGTTGACATCAAAGCGTTTTCCAGTTTAAAAAAATTGAAATATATATAGCAATATATCACCATGGCAACAACATTAACGGTACGATGTGATTGGTGGTCACCTGGTGGGGAAGGCGGGGTCGTAGACGAAGCTGAGCAGCTCCTGGGGGTAACCGATGTGGACCAGGCGCTCCACGGTTAGCTCAAAGCCCAGGGACTCATACTCTGGAGATTTGTACACTGGAGAATAGGAACACAGACAGACAGACGTTAGCATTTAACACAAGCCGGTGTAGACTACAGAGTCACACAGCAGCACTCCACGATGCCTATACAGGGACGTAATTACACTGACGCCATACATTTAGGAGAAGGACGTACGAGGAAGTCTAATCGCTTGTTTGCGAACGGACCACTCTGTAAATAGCAGCCTCCCATTTATCCTCAACCAGCCAATGTGGACCCATTCACCTTGACTAGATAACAGCATGTCAGCTACCGCAACGTGACATGATGGTGATGCAACGTGAGACAAGTATTTTTAAAATAACTCTAACCGTCAGGGTATCTGGGATACTGTTGGTAATAACATAGCCTAGCCCCTCTCCCCTGAAAGTGCACATGCTCGGGCACACACACACACACCGAGCGCAGGGGCCTGAATACCCTAGGATCTAATCCGTGGAGAAACAGGATCCACCGCTCAACTCTGGACTCTGATACTAATGAGGCCCGTGGAGACGATGACATTCAGACGCCAAACAACCAGGCATCTCTAGGGCCCTGTTCATTAGGGCACGTGACAGAAAACAGTTTACACGGTTTTGCAAAGGAAAAGGATAATAAGCCTTTCTTATTGGGCAGGTCCATTTAGTCCCCACCTTTTTGTCTGTTTGGTGCCTAATGAACACACCCCCAGGCCTGGTGAGCCAAGCCATGGGTGAAGGGGAAAAGTAGAGAGGGATACAATGTCCAGGCCTGGGCCAGAGGGGCCTATCAGCCGATGAGAATGCTAACTGACATTGGAAGAAGGCTCTGTCAGATGGTATTCATATAAAGGGTGTTTTTCCACATTAGGTCCAGTCAGGCTGCAGGAGGGGAGGACTTGGCTGATGCTTAGAGGGAGCAGGAAGGACAATGTGGGGATAGGCTAGCTAGCGCTGAGACCCCAAACGTGGAAGGAATAGGCCTGGGCAAATGTGTCTTACTGAGTTAGCACGCGTGCACACACACACACAGACGGACAGACAGAGTGACAGATATAGAGAGAGAGAGATACAGACAAAGGAGTGTGAATACCCATCTTGGTGTAGTGTGTGTGCGCACATTTACCCATTTGTGTGTTTTCTCCCTCACTCTCTGGTGAGTTGAAATCCCCTGTGGTGTTCCAGTGTCCCTGGCTAGCTAGCGAAGCAGAGGAGTGGTGGGCATCATGCCCAGTGCTGCAGCCTCGAAGAGTCGCACAGTCCTGGGCCAGACTCCTCCATACAAATACCCCCACCTTTCCTCTCCTCATCCCTGCCTCCATTTCCCTAAGCTCTGTGGCTGTTACAAAGAAACCTATTTTAAGAGTATTTTCCCCTCCGCCACCTTCCCGATCAGCTCTCTCTTTGGTTGGCCCGGTGATGAGCAGAATTCTCTCTCTCTCTCTGCACTGTCCACTGCTGTGACCTTCAGACAGCTTTAGCTTAAACACACACAGGCGTGGAAACACACGCACAGCCTATTTATGTCTGTATATATAACACAGTCTAGTCCAGGGATAGGAAACGCTGATGGAAGTGGGGGTCACAAAAAAAAAAAAAAAAAAAAAAAAAAAAAAACAGAACTCATGAGGATGGGTCTGCGTACCTACATCCACACCCCCAACTTTCGAGCAAAACATTTCAGCGGCCCCCCCCCCCCCCCTCGTGACAGCGAAAAAAGAAAAAAAAAACTGCTTTTTTTTCTTTTTAATTCCTGCAATTCTACACATTTTTCCATGGGGCGAACAGAAAAGTTTGCAGTTTTTAATATGATAACTGGCCCCACCCCGGTCGCTAAATTTGGTCATGGTCACTACAAGTTTAAATAGGTGAACGCTAGACTAATTTACCAATCTATTAAAAAAAAAAAAAAATCCCTGACATTTCAAAATTGCACCTTGTGTGTTCTATTATTCTAAATCTTGGGGGGTGAAATTGTTCCGTGGCCCGCCGGTGGCCCATCCCTGGTCTAGTCCATTAGATTTACTGGTCTGGGACCATGTTTAAGTTGAAATAGTTGATTTGTTTACTCATAGGTGAGGGGTCTACCTTACATTTGGGACGAAAGTGACCCTGGAGGGCTGTAAATTCTAGCCTAGTCACTCACACACACCTTAAGGGGTATAATTATCGGTCAATGACTGCATCAGGAGAGGAGGATTTAATGGATCCCCAAGCTTAGTGTGTGTTTATGTTACCAAGCTATAATTTACTACTTTCCAATGTCACTTTCGTCCCAAATGTAACGTATACCCCTCACCTATGAGTAAACAAATTGTGTGTGTGTGAGTGAGAGAGTGAGAGAGTGAGTGAGTAGGGTAGAATTTATGTAAGCTCTACCCCTCACCTACGGGTAAACAACTTAACTCTAACTAGAATATGGTTGTAGACCTGTAAATCTATTGGACTAGACGGTGCTATATACAGATACATAAACAGCCTTCATCCCAAATGGCACCCTATTCCCAATAAAGTGCACTAATTTTGACCAGAGCCCTATGGCACCAGGTCAAAAGAAGTGTACTGTAATCGGTAATAGGGTGCCATATGGATCGTAGCCATAGCTTATGACATATGAAGTGTCTTCTGTACAACTTCCTGGTTGCTAATTATAGGCCTAAGTAATTATATAGCTGTATCGGAGGTGGGTCCAGACATCGCTGTCACTCAGACAGCAATATCTTTATTAGACAGCAACACCTTGTCAAAATAACATAAATTAACATGAGCACTGTTAGTAGCTTGGGCTCCGCTCTACCAAAGGCTAAGAGTTAGCATAGCATAGTCTAGCTTATTCCAAAACGAATGGCTTTCAGGCTAATCACCATGCTACAATAGAACAGTGAAAAATAACCCCGTGCCCCATAGAACTAACAGGTCGACAGTGTGGCTCCAGTGTCATTTGAGCTTCTCAGAACAGTGGAGTCTCTCACTAGGTTGTTTTCAGAACAGTGTGTGTGTGTACAGTGTGTGTGTCATTTGAACTACAGCCCAGTGAAGCCTCTCTATGTTGTGTTTTCAGAACAACGAGTCGTCGAGGACAGATGTGTCAGCCAGCGTCGCCGGGGGCATCTAGTTACCACGGTAATGTGCCAGAGGCGAGTGGGCAGGGAGTGTTAGGCCACATAGAGCTGTCCTCAGTGGATGATTTCACGCCCTTTGATATAAACCACAGTTAATAACGGATGACCTATCATCGAAGGGCATGGTTCAACTAATGCCCTTTTCTTTTATCAGGCATCGTGGTCTTGATGTGGAAATACTGTATCGTAGTGACATGGATAGACGGGAGGACATTTGATCTCCTCTGTGTGACACAAAGCTATTGACAGAAGGCCTATATCATAGAGGAACATGGTTCAACACTGACCAGAGATCACGGTCCTAATACGAACATATAGGAACACCGTCTGGTTATGGTCTATTTACAGTCAGAGGATTTCTTGCACATTTAACCATGCTGTATGAAAACAATTGTGGACAACTCCTAACAGCCCCCTGTTCAAATCCTCACTAGAAACAGAAACCAATGTATAGCCTACCTGCTGCCGTGAGAAGTCGTCCCAGTGAGGGGTCTGACTCCTCAGGCGTCAAGTCCTATCACCATTGGTCAAGACACTATCTAGCTAGCTAAACGTGCTTCAGTGACTCAGCTAAGTGGAGGGTTGGTAATTAATCTATAAATACAGTGTGTGTGTGTGTGTGTGTGTGACTTTGAGGAGGGGGTCATCCCTAGGGAAAGGGGATCGCTTGTACCCGCAAACACATGGCCCATATCCCATTTCCATAATCTGAGGGCAGATTTTACAGACGCTCAACTGTTGACATGTAGTCTCTTTATATGGGACGGCCCATAACCAAGTGATGATGTTTACAAGATGCCAGGGCTATCGTATGGCTTCACTCAACGCTCGAGTTGGGACCGAGCACGACACAGCGACACCTCAGCCTCCTGCCGGTCACTGGGGAGAACCTCATCTAGGGTTCTGGTGCGCCTTGCGGTTACAATCGGGCACGGACTCATGTCAACGCCATCATTTAGACATTGTGTCAAGTGATGTCCCCTAACGGACTTTAGCATTCATGTGGTTGACAGTCAGGTTACAGACAACCTATTGTCACTTAGAAAACTATTAGAGAATTAGTGCTACTTTAAATTAGTGCTATATTTTTTACTATTACTTACTGAAATACAGAGAAACTGTACTAGTGTTAATATTTAGAAAGTGAGGATAGTCTTAGCCATTCACTTGAGGTCAAAGAGTTTTGTTGTTTGCATATTCCAATGACAGAAGAGACTAAAAACAATACATAAACTGACATCTAAATCAGATTACAGATTCAGTTAACGCATTTTCCTCCGTTACAGTATCCTTCTGAAGAACTCATCACCTTTTTCCATCATCGCTGTACCCCAAGAAACCTACACCTCCACTGCCCTTCTACCCACCACCCCTAGTCCCCAGTGAGTCTGGTCTGGGCTTATCAAATGACATGTGAGCCCCTGTTCTGACCCGGTGTACTTTGTCAACAAACACTGAAAGAGAAATCAATATGGCCGACGACTAGTTGCTATGCCAACCAAACTAGAGTTGAGCCTACATTGTAAAGTAGTGACGGTGGGCTGAGTGCACCCACACACACACTGTAAAGAAGTGTTAATGGCCAGGGCATCGACTGTAGTGCACTTACCGGCTAGAGTGTAATCCATATCGAAGCCAAAGCATTTAATCTTCTCCATGGCCAAGCTTCTGTTTACAAAAACTCTAAAAAGGGAGGAAACAGAAAGATAGAATCAGAAGAGTGATTTTGAGAGACATACTTTTTTGCCCCAATGTATTTAGTCAGCCACCAAATGTGCAAGTTCTCCCACTTAAAAAGATGAGGCCTGTAATTTTCATCATAGGTACACTTCAACTATGACAGACAAAATGAGAAAAAAAAATCCAGAAAATCACATTGTAGGATTTTTAATGAATTTATTTGCAAATTATGGTGGAAAATAAGTATTTGGTCACCTACAAACAAGCAAGATTTCTGGCTCTCACAGACCTTCTTTAAGAGGCTCCTCTGTCCTCCACTCATTACCTGTATTAATGGCACCTGTTTGAACTTGTTATCAGTATAAAAGACACCTGTCCACAACCTCAAACAGTCACACTCCAAACTCCACTATGGCCAAGACCAAAGAGCTGTCAAAGGACACCAGAAACAAAATTGTAGACCTGCACCAGGCTGGGAAGACTGAATCTGCAATAGGTAAGCAGCTTGGTTTGAAGAAGTCAACTGTGGGAGCAATTATTAGGAAATGGAAGACATACAAGACCACTGATAATCTTCCTCGATCTGGGGCTCCATGCAAGATCTCACCCCGTGGGGTCAAAATAATCACAAGAACGGTGAGCAAAAATCCCAGAACCACACGGGGGGACCTAGTGAATGACCTGCAGAGAGCTGGGACCAAAGTAACAAAGCCTACCATCAGTAACACACCACACTGCCAGGGACTCAAATCCTGCAGTGCCAGACGTGTCCCCCTGCTTAAGCCAGTACATGTCCAGGCCCATCTGAAGTTTGCTAGAGAGAATTTGGATGATCCAGAAGAAGATTGGGAGAATGTCATATGGTCAGATGAAACCAAAATATAACTTTTTGGTAAAAACTCAACTCGTCGTGTTTGGAGGACAAAGAATGCCGAGTTACATCCAAAGAACACCATACCTACTGTGAAGCATGGGGGTGGAAACATCATGCTTTGGGGCTGTTATTCTGCAAAGGGACCAGGACGACTGATCCGTGTAAAGGAAAGAATGAATGGGGCCATGTATCGTGAGATTTTGAGTGAAAACCTCCTTCCATCAGCAAGGGCATTGAAGATGAAACGTGGTTGGGTCTTTCAGCATGACAATGATCCCAAACACACCGCCCGGGCAACGAAGGAGTGGCTTCCTAAGAAGCATTTCAAGGTCCTGGAGTGGCCTAGCCAGTCTCCAGATCTCAACCCCATAGAAAATCTTTGGAGGGAGTTGAAAGTCCGTGTTGCCCAGCAACAGCCCCAAAACATCACTGCTCTAGAGATCTGCATGGTGGAATGGGCCAAAATACCAGCAACAGTGTGTGAAAACCTTGTGAAGACATACAGAAAACATTTGACCTCTGTCATTGCCAACAAAGGGTATATAACAAAGTATTGAGAAACTTTTGTTATTGACCAAATACTTATTTTCCACCTTAAATTTGCAAATAAATTCATTAAAAATCCTACACTCTCTCATCTTTTTAAGTGGGAGAACTTGGTGGCTGACTAAATACTTTTTGCCCCACTGTACAAGAGAGTTCTACCTCTGTGTGTGCAAGGAGAACATTAGGATAAATTGCCTCTCACAGAAGAAGAATGAGCAGAGGTATTTTGGGGATTAAATCATATGTTAGCCATCCAGTGATGGCTAACGTGGTTCTCGTTTTGAAATATAGCCTAACAAACGTCTACAATTGATATGCATGGCCTCTAAACAGATATTAGAAACAATCTGGCACAGACAATGAAGTCAGTAAGCTCCTATTTTCTCTAGCCTTACAAGGCACGTTCCCACATGTCTTAAAAACATAGGCATTTGAGTATTAGACAGGTAGACTCGCTGTCTGAGCTTTTTAACCTTTTAAAAGGCATTATTAGCCCTTAGACAGTGCATTGCTTCCTACAGGGTAGGTTCACAAGTGCACACTATAGCAAAACATTTAGCAATGGACAACAAAAATGAGCGTTTCTTATTGGACACGATCCATCCCTGTTTCAGTCGGTTTGGTACCTAATGAACATGACTCTCCATTCTGCATAGACAGCATGTTTACGGTGGCACCTCAACTAGCTCAACTGTTCCCGGTGTTAAATCTGAAGGCACGGCAGGGGGGTCTGCATGGCCAGAGTGGTCGGCATTGTTGGCATATCCTGCCTGACACTTTCTGATCCAGCCATCTCCAGTGGCAGGCTAGGCAGCTACCACAAAACAACTTATACTGCAAAGTAACTTGTATAAAAAAGATAATGCTACACATCGAATTTCACAATTTCTTTATAAATATGTTGGTATTCAAAAAAGGTCTCCAGATGTTTTTACGCACAAATCAACATAATTCATCTAGCCATTTGTTTTATATCTCATACAACTAGCAAATCCAGTTCCAACTACTACATATCTGTTAATGAGATTGAAAACATGTTGACAGGCATTCCACAAACCGGTTTTTCTTCGCTCCGAAACAGTCAATCCACATCTGACACAATCCTCATTTCCACAAAACCCCAACATTACCCCAACACCACCTTTTTCCTACTCAGGGAAATAGTAGGTCCGGAACGATACCAGTATCGCAATACTCGTTAGTATTATGGCAAAATAAATAAATAAACAGATTTACCTTCTTTACAAAAAAAAAGTCCTATTGTTGGTAACAGACATCATGTTGTCATCAAGTCGCATTTATATATTTTCCAAGCTATAGAACACAATATTTTAAATACAGCAGGTTTTTAAAGGAGCAAAGAATTGTCTGCTTTGTGTTTTCATTTTTACCATGGAAAACATATTCACTATGATCGAATACTCATACTAACCACACTAATGTACTATTTGTGACTTAAATTGAGTATGTAGTATGCTTATTGGTCATTGTATGGATATAGTTAGTATGCCAAAAGTCATACTAAAAATCGCCAAAATACGAAGTATACAAGCAGTGGACACTATTTCTGGGCTTTTAGGGCCCATAATGCAAAAAGGGCGTGGCTTCACAACGTTTTCAGATTTGAAAAAAAAAATGGTTGAAAATATGCAGCTAAAGTACAGCGAGAAAGGATACAAATTCATTGCTTTCACTAATTAAGACAAATGTTAAGAAAATGTTGAGCAATGTAATAAAGTCATGACTTTTAAAATAAGTTACATTACACGTTATGTTGGCTGACAGTTAGCTAACCTTACGAACCGCATAGCATATCATCACAGCAGTATGCAAGCTAGCTACCGTCCTAAAGTTAGTTGGCTACTAACATATCGAATTTGCCAGTTAGTATATTAACTATATGCTATATAACTAACTACCCAATGTTTATTGGCATGATTATTCACTTCATTCTTAGCTATGTGGTTTAGTCATTGTGCATTCTCAACGGGCATTGCTAATTCTGTCGATCTACTCCGATTTCAGAGCACTCTCGTCTCATCAGAGGGCGCGTTGTAAATTCACGCTGGCTATCTTCTCCAATTTTAGAGCACCCTGAGTGTGCCAGAGCGCAGAATAACTGATGAATTTATGAACGCTCAACACCCATTGAATATGGCCGGTGTCAAACGTTGGCTAAAAAAAAAGTGTTGCCAGCAGCACAGTTAGTCACCAACGCGCTGGATAACCAGCTCTGCTAGGGCGAGTAAAATAAGGTGACCAGATTTCTGAAATGAAAACCGGGGACATTTCCAGTTCGGCGGTCAATAAATAATTAAAATATCCAATGTTATTATCTATTAAATAAAAAAAAGAGGTACAATTCCGGTATTTAGTCTAACAGGCACAGTGGCACACTGTGACACTGTGATACAGAAAACAACTATATTACTATATTACAGAAACACTACAGACAAGACAGAACTGATCTGAACAGCCATTCAGTGGTCCTGCTAGAATAAGAGCAGAAGAGAACATGAGCAAAATTTTAAAAAAACAGACAATAGTATGTGTGAAATACTTAACATAAAGAAATAAGATGCTGATGAGATTGGTAACTACATAATATACTTATACCAACCTAATCTGTATATTTCTCAAAAGAATGTATCTTATTCAGGATTGCTGTGTGTTTGGCCAGCTTCTCCATGAACTCCTGGCAGGGGAGGTTAAAGTTGGTCTTCATAATAAGCGTGGCCTTGATGGTAGGAACAGTGAACCTATTTCTTGCTGCTGTCCATAGATCATTCATTTGAGAGAACACTCTCTCGACTGGTGCATTACCTCCAGGTAAGCACATGACAACAGACGCTAATCTAGCCAGGTTAGTGTGTGGGATGTCATTCTCTTTGAAGTGGGTAACCACCGTGCTCCATCTCTGACTAAGTATTGTCTCCGATGTTTTCCATTCTTCAAGCGATCCCCCCTTTAGGAACTCATGCAGGCCAGTAACCTCGTCACACAATGCATCCTCATTGATGGTCACATTGGGGCATTTTTCCTGCAGTGTGCCTGCTGCCTTCTGGATCTCTTCATGCAGAGGTTGCTTTTTTTAAAAGGAGACCATGTAAATCTTTTAGATTATCTGTGTGCTTTTCCCATGCTTGCAAGTAGTTCACAGCCATAGTGAAGAATGATTGGGATGTTTTGAGAAATATCTCTTTAAACATGGCTCCATTTTCCTCTAGCTCTCTCAGAAGTCCAACAACTTAGTCAATTTTGCCTCAACGTTTCTCAGAATTGCAGCGGACTCCACAGCACAGTGGACCTGGCCTCCAAGCATCTTGATCGTGTCACTGAATACGGTCAAGTTTCCATGGACAAAGTTCAGTCAGTGGATCTTCGAACATTGTTCGCAGTACAACAGGACATTTGTCTTCAGAAATAAATAAAAAAGGATTTCAATAGCACATACATTTTCAGCACTCTTTCTAGAGCAGGGAGCATGAACATCCAGCGAACATAGCTGTGTCCTCAAATGTTATGGTACTTCTGGCCAACAAACTCACAAAAGCCCTTCAGTCTTTCTACTCTGACGGTGAAAATATGAACATTTTCAAATATCTTTGCGAGCAGATACCCAACATCATATCCAAAGCTGTTCTGGCCGTGTTATGAATGATGTGGGCAGGACAACCTCAGCCAATCACCTCCCGCTGCAGAGCATTTTTAACTTTGGTATGGACATTGACCCTCCCCAGCCTATTCAGTCGTCAGAGAATGTTTTCCAGGTTACATTTTTGGATGATCACCAGGACCTCAGTTGCAATTTCCTCTGCTGTTTCTCCATTCAATTCAGCAAAATCAAGCATGTTTCCACAGATGTGTTGCCACCATATATCTTACAATATCCGACTACTATTGGCAGCATGTCTTTACATGTCTATGATTGGAGGCATCAATGGACAGGGACACAAATTCAACCTGGTCTAGGTCCTGTGTTACCAAAGTAGTTGCCCATGGTGCTAACCCGCTACTCACTATGGCGTCACATTTTGTCCTAGCATATGTAAACTTTGGCTCATAAAGCTTCCGTTTGAGTTGTGCTGTGCAGTCCATAGATCTGCAACTATGATTGTGTCACATAGTGTGGTGTGCAAAGACACCCTCCTGCACAGCTAAACCATATTCTTCTTGGGAAGGCTCTACCTTCTTGAGGAACGTGGTGGCAGAGGGCAAACCAACGCGGCCAATCAGAGGCTTTATGCTTTTTGGTCTGCTGATGTTCTACCACCGCCGTTCTTCTCCGGCTGCCAATCGAAAGAGAGGATGCAGTGAACCATTCTATCGTCTTGATCCGAGTGTAGTAAATGGAAATTCTCTCATCATGTTTATCATAAAGAGTGCATTTCCGTTTCTTGGAAAGAGTCATTGTATCTCCTCTGTCTGCTCTCCTTCACTCTCCTTGTGCCACTCTTAATTACTCTCTCAACTCTTTCATTCTCCTCCAATCTTCCTCCTCTTTTCTTCACTCATCTTCCTTTCCACCTCACTCTTCTACACTCTCCTTGCTTCACTCTTTTTACTCCCTTCATTTTTCCTTCTCCTTCCTCTCCAAACTGTATGAATAAATAGCATACTATTAGATAACCAAAGTATTTTAACAGATTCCCATTGCTTGCCTCATGTTTGTATTTTATCTCTAAAACATTGTTTGGAATAATAAATTGGCAGGCTCTGTAACCACATCTTCACCTTTCTTCCTCTGTCTCCTTCACTCTTCTTTCCTATGCAGTCTTCCTCCTCTCCTTCCTCCCCACTGCTAATGCTATCCATGAACATTTCTAAATACATTTTCACACTACGTGAGCTAGCATAACCTATTTAAAACCTTATAGAGCAGATCATCTATCTATATAATAAATTGTGACATAACATCACCAGCTAGTATCTCAAACGAGTGTAACTTACCTGGCTTGAAAAGACGTTTGTGGGGATGTTGTGGATTCACTTGATACTTGCTAGCTTCTGGCCGAGTTTTCCACAGCAGTTCTCTCTAAAACTATCGCGAGCAAGTAGTTAGTAGAAGAAGAGTGAATGAAGCTGCGATAGCGAGCAGCCCCCCCTGTTGGCCTAAACAAGCACAATGCGATTGAGACATTAACCCGTAGGCTCTGTCTTTCTTGCCAAGTAAAATATTTCACTTTGCAGTCTGTTTTTAATGCACAGTTAAATAACGGGGACAGCTCCAGCCGAGGACAGGCAACCAAAAATGGGGACTGTCCCCGGTGAAATGGGACATCTGGTCACCCTAGAGTAAAATTACACCTAATTTGTGTCTGGAAGTAGCTAACAAGCTAGGCAACGTTAGCCAGTTAGCTTGGGTGCTTGACTGCCGTTGTGAGGTCAGAACGCTCAGATCAACCCTACTCCTCGACCAGAGAGTCCAGTGTGTGCGCTCTGAACGCTCCAAGAGCGAAATGCTCTGAATTTACAAACGCTCCAGATTGAAATTATGAACACACCCGAAATCGTAAAAGGTCTAGCTAGTCATTTGTTATGCTAACAAGCTAGCAAGAGGTTGCATAGCAACAGCATCAACTTCCGGTAGACAGGCAAAGCACTAGTACACTCAACTGAAAGGATACAGTTATTTTACAGTATACTCAAATTAACTAATAGTATGTAGTATATACACTCATTAAGTACGTAGTATATAGTATGTTAAAATGGGTATTTGCAATTATGATACTGCTATCGTCACAGACCTCGGAAATAGACCATAATACATTCAGAAATGATCCAATATTATGCCATTACCTTGCTGCAGCTCCATACTGAACCAGCTTCCACTGCGAGTTAAGCCCGGCGGCAGACATTCAATGCACTGTGTCGTGACTAAAAGTGTACTAGCCTGCGCTCTGGCCTAGCCCGTTTACATAATGCTATTCCAACTCCAGCCCAGAAACAAAAAGAGCCCACTCTCTTTGCTTCCTTGCCATTCAATTTCTGACGTGTTGCAAAATGTATTGTTGCCATTCTGCATCGTTCTCTGTTGTTGTTGTTTGTGGTGCCCGTTTGTCACTAGTGTTGTTGGTTGGAGGGAGTTGCCGTTTGCTCTAGCCCTCAAAGACATCCAGAACAATCCATCAGGTGGAAACAGCAACAAACTCAGTGCCTCCCAGGCCCTAAGCCACTGGAGCTAGGCTACTGTACAGTACTAAGGCTCAAGCCTGTATTCGCAAAGAGTCATAGTGTACTAGGATCAGTTTAGCCTTTTAGGTGATAATGAATGTGATTGTATGGACCGGAGGGACCTGATCCTAGATCTGCGCTCCTAACTCTGAGACGGTTTGTGAATTATTTCTATCAGGAATAAGGAGAACGTAACACCATTCACTGCTTTAACTCAGAAGAATTTCATCAGAAATAGCCAATTACCTAATGTGGATGATACGATTACAATGTCAGTGCACTGGATGTGAGGTAGACCTACTACTGACACTAATCTGTAGCTTACAGCCGAGGTCTCTCTAGGCTAACTGATAACAATCATCTGGAATGTGAGTAGGCCTAAGAAGGACCTACTGTATTCTCAGCATTGAGTACAAAGCGGAGTCTTGAAGTAATGGGTAGAGTTCTCCTTGTTATACAGTCCCCCTATGAACAGGTTAAACGGTCAAACTGTAGGTGTACAGTTCAGGTCCTCCTTCTGCAAATAGACCAAGGTGTTCTGGGGCTATTAGCACTGAGGTGAACGTGAGTGGGAGTCATAAATGTGTGCGAGTACTCTTCTCCCTACTATTGACAAAGAGTGACAGTGGGGGACAACCCACTTTGACCTGATGACTGGGCCTCAAATAGACTGAATGTGTGGGCCGGCCTCCCATACTAGCCTACCATTACCAGATTGTCTGGTTGTCGCCACTGGGGTCTGACTGAGGGATTCACTTTTAGGTGCAGGCGACGTAGAAATAGATTTACTAGAACGGGTAAATCCCCTCAAGAGCACAGTGATTCTATTTCTATGTAGTCTATCTCTAACAGTGAATCCCTAGCTTAGGCAGACCACAGCGTGTGACAATCAGGCAGATTTGTGTACCACCAGTAGCCTTATCTTATGGAAACAGTACATTGAACCTATCGTGAAAGAGTTTATCTAGGACTAACAAATGGTGTTCGCCTTACTGACTGAGTGTTTCATTGTATGGTCTCATCAACCTCTCAGCAAAGATAATATTTCTGTAAAGGTTGCTGATGTTTTTTTTTTAATCTGCAAAGCTTGTTAAACTAAGCCTGACATTTCAACAAAAAAAGTGTTGTTAGATGTCCATAAATGTATCAACCCCTCTCAAAACCAGCAAAACAACCAGGTAGTAACAGTTCAATGCTGTTGTCATGAGGGGCTTCGCTTACAGACTTCCTTACAGATGCCAGAGTGTCAGTGAACGCAGATAGACCCAACAGTGACACAGTGACAGAAAAGTGACAGCTTTAGTGGCGCTGTAATGTCCATAGGTTATGTAACCGTATGAAATAAATGCAATTAACCCGCACGCGCACGCGCACAACGTCTCTTTGATGAAGTTAAACGTTGCACAAGCGGCTGTTTATCTCACTCACGTGAAGCCGGCATTCCTGCCCACTGCCATTGTCTACCGTTAAGGCCAGCTAACCAGCATGCACGGCCAAAGGCTTCTATCCTGTCATGAGATAAAATGCATTAAGGGCTCATCTATTTTAGGGTCCCCATTTTCAGTTATAAAAGTAAGTGACTGTCAAACCATTGTAACCTATTTTACGGCTGGGCACCACTTTAGCCTATATTTAACGAATTAGAGGACTAGTTTATCGAGTTAGGACATAGAGAGAGGTTATTTGACCGCTGCACGCAGCTAGTGTAGAACCACACACACAGTCACACACTAGAGCTGGGATGATGAACCGAAAATTATCGACAGACATTTTGCAGATATCTTTCATTACGATAAGTAGCCTATAGTAGAGGAATGTGAAGTTTGAAATGAAATAAGTTTGTTAATGACAATTGATGGCTACAACCATCAAACAGGTACTAGAGGTTTAAAGGATCATTTTAAAAACCTGTGGTGTACATTCATGTTGTAAACTTATCGTTCTCGCCTAAATTCAGGCAATTTATCGCAATATGGATTTTTTTTCCATATCGCCCACCTCTAACACACACACACACACACATCACAAATTACATGTCAGTATTGAGAAAATACACGTGTTTCAGTCAAACAGGATGTTGGTATAACGGTCATGAGGTTCCGAGGAAGACGCTTCAGACAGGAAGTGTTAGATTAAAACCACAGAGACTTCAGAACTGAACGGGTGTAAAACAAACTAGTACACACGGACTCTGTAATATACGCTACATGGCTGACAGGTTGTCACAAGATATTTGACCAAAGAATAACCTACAACTACACCACATTCAAATCCACAGCCATTTATCAAGACATACTGAGTGGTTATGACGGTGTGAACTGAGAATTAGGAAATGTGAAAAGTGGAAATGTGTTTACCCCAAGTTGAAAGACATTTACAAACAGAGGGTTGGGTTAACACATTTACAGCCAAGTAGTATCATAGCGTCCTGTCATATGTTGCTGCTGTAATTATCTGAAGTAGACTAATGACTAAAGAAAACAGTGACACACAATACCTGCTACATACAGTATAGTAGCTTAATATAACTTAACCTTATTATACATAATTTACATGTTAGTCATTTAGCAGACGCTCTTATCCACAGTGACTTACAGGCACAAGTAAGTGCCTTGCTCAAGGGCATATCAACAGATTTTTTACCTAGTCAGCTTGGGGATTCGAACCAACAACCTATCGGCTCCTGGCCCACAGCTCTTAACCGCTAGGCTATCTTCCCAGTGTGCATCCATCCATACATATAGTAGCAGTCATAAATTTGGACACACATACTCATTCAAGGGTTTTTCTTTATTTTTACTATTTTCTACATTGTAGAATAATAGTGAAGACATTAAAACTATGAAATAACACGTGGAATCATGTGTTTAACACTTATTTTGGTTACTACTTCTCTCAACCAGCATTACCTGGTTTGCTTTTCCAACAGTCTTGAAGGAGTTCCCACATATGCTGAGAACTTGTTTGCTGCTTTTCCTTCACTCTGCGGTCCAAGGTAGGGGTGGTATACCAAAGGTAAACCTATTTGGTAAAAGACCAAGTCCATATTATGGCGAGAACAGCTCAAATAAGCAAAGAGAAACGACAATGTTTCATTACTTTAAGACATGAAGGTCAGTCAACGCTGAACATTTCAAGAACTTTTAAAGTTTCTTCAAGTGCAGTCGCAAAAACCATCAAGCACTATGATGAAACTGACTCTCATGAGGACCGCCACAGGAAAGGAAGACCCAGAGTTACCTCTGATGCAGAGGATAAGTTCATTAGAGTTACCAGCCTCAGATTGCAGCACAAATAAATGCTTCACAGAGTTCAAGTAGACACATCTCAACATCAACTGTTCAGAGGAGATGGTCGAATTGCAGCAAAGAAACCACTACTAAAGACACCAATAAGAAGAAGAGACTTGCTTGGGCCAAGAAACACGAACAATGGACATTAGACCGGTGGAAATCTGTCCTGGTCTGATGAGTCCAAATGTGAGATTCTTGCTTCCAACCGCCGTGTCTTTGTGAGATGCAGAGTAAGTGAATGGATGATCTCTGCATGTGTGGTTCCCATCGTGAAGCATGGAGGTGTGATGGTGCTTTTCTGGTGACACTGTCAGTGAATTATTTAGAATTTAAGGCACACTTAACCAGCATGGCTACCACAGTATTCTGCAGCGATACGCCATCCCATCAGATTTGTGCTTAATGGGCCTATCATTTGTTTTCAACAGGAAAATGACCCAACACACCTCTAGGCTGTGTAAGAGCAATTTGACCAAGAAGGAGAGTGATGGGAGTGCTGCATCAGATGACCTGGCCTCCACAACCACCCTACCTCAACCCAATTAAGATGGTTTGAAATTAGTTGGAGTGCAGAGTGAAGGAAAAGCAGCAAACAAGTTCTCAGCATATGTGGGAACTCCTTCAAGACTGTTGGAAAAGCAAACCAGGTGAAGCTGGTTGAGAGAATACCAAGAGTGTTTAAATACACTTTTTTTGGTTACTACATGATTCCATGTGTTATTTCATAGTTTTGATGTCTTCACTATTATTCTACAATGTAGAAAATAGTCCAAATAAAGAAAAACCCTTGAATGACTAGGTGTCCAAACTTTTGACTGGTACTGTACATACATACCTATGGGAACATGTCACCCCTGACAGTATCAATAACTGTGGGTAACTAATATGTCACTGACAGTGTCCATCCATACATACCTATGGTAAGCCTCTCTGCGGTACTTCTTCATGGCCAGCCCGTCCATGTTGGCTGGAAGGTCTGCATAGTTCTGCAGTCTGTCGCTCCATGAAGTGGTCATATTTATACCTTTAAAATCCTCTGAAAGTCAATCTAGAGAGGGAGAAAAAAAAAAAAATTCACCTTGACATGATTCTGCAGTTTCCTCTTCTTGCGCTTTGAGCATTGGCCTAACTGAACATTATATAGGAAGATCTATTTAGCGTCAAATATCTCTGAAATCTTCAAACAGGAAGAGTATGAACTCTCAAAGAGTTCACTACACTCGCTCTGCGAAACCTGTACGAACGAGCCACAGTTGCAAGCCACTGCCTGAAAAACTAATTATGTAGTTCTAAGGCGGGGAGAACTGCCGGGCGGGGAGAACCTAGTCCTCCAGTCACACCAGCTGTTTGTTATGTCAATGACAGAACAAAAAGAACCACAATAATCTTATCTAATCCCTAAACTACACTAGGCCAAGTCTGTGTGCCAAATGGCACCCTATTCCATACATAGTGTACAGGGTGCCGCTTGGGACACATCCCTAGTTTGAGTCACTCTTGACGACTAAAGAAATTGAACAGCGTGTGTTGTCAATGTTCACACTTTGCAGGCCATTTCTATGCAAGACTCGGAAATGAGTTAGAGGAACAGGGGACGAATGGAAGACTAATTACTGTCCTCATCCTGACTAATGAAAAACGGTCGGCCACCAAGGTGGGAGAAATCAAAGGAGTCACTTCTTCTGGGCTACTCAGTCTGAGGGACAAAGAGCTAGGGCAGGTTAGATTAGATTAAATCGAGCACACGTGAAAGGAAATTGAGTTGCATGGTAGGCGTAACACATTATTATTCTTTTTTTTAATGATAAAAACAGAAACGAAAAGAGCCTTCAGTGCCAGCACATCTGTTCAGTGTTTAGCAGCGTGAAATTCTCAGGGGAAAGATTTATGTTTTTAGCTGTCTCTCCAGAGAATGACCCGTTTTTTTGTTGTTTTTTTTTAACATTAACTGCCTTCTCTATCTCCCAGGACACTAGGGAAGGGGGCAGGAGAAAAGGCTGAGGTCTGCTTTTCTTTGTCACACAACTCGCAAATGACACAATACACAAACAAGCCAGAAAACCTTGAGGGGTTGAAGGGCGAGATAGCCAGCAGATCTGACCTTGCTTACAGCAGCACTAGAGGGTTCTCACGTGCCGGCGTGAGGTAAGGCTCGGGAAACGTACCTCAATCCAGGGATGAGAAATGCGTTGTACTTCGAATTGTGCCGTTATCCCAACTGTTACACTGAGAAGATTCAACGACTGGTAAAAAACAAAACACTCGTTCAATCTCATCGGTGTAACAGTTGGCATATTGGGACAATTCGGAGTACAACACATTTCTCATCCTTGGAATGAGGTACGTTTTCTGAGCAATACCTCGCGCCGGCTCCATGGTGTCTTCATATACACAGGAATGCTGTCAAACCCTAGTGCAGCTGTAAGCAAGGGGGTCAGATCTGCTGGCTAAGGGTGAGGGAAAGACATCCCCAGCAACCTTGAGTTTCCTCGCTCGCAGCTGTGTTAGGGAAAAGTGAAACTTGATGAGATGCTCTGAAACTGGGTTCAGGCAAAGTGACATCACAGTGTGAACTACTCAACTGAGCAAGTTGCCTAAGGAGGCCAAGGACAGCCCTTGTTCCAGCCTTATGCTCCTTGACAAACCAGTGAAGAAATGCAGAGTATAGCTTTATTTAACATTTTGTAATGGGCTATACAATCAAAGACAAGTTCATATTTCTATCAATAGAAAATTATAGTGTTCAGACTTGGTCCAAGGACCTACATGGAACACTGGACCTGCCTTGTCAGACCAATCAATGCCTGATTGGCTGTTGATGCACCATGCCAGATATGTTTTTGATTTTTTTTTAAAAACAGATAGCTAACGTTATGTAGCAGCTAACTAATTTTTACATTTGCTAAAAGAATAGGCAAATCAACACAGGGTAAAAAATTTTTTTTAAAAGTCAAGTAAACTAGCAGTAACTACTCCATTTGAGTAGCAAGCAATAATCAGCTGAGCTACGCTAGCTAGCATGGTAGCTAACAGCAATTTTGTGGCCAACAAAAAAGTGATAAGTTAGTTAGGTCACATTTTAAATGAAGTAGTTAGGTATGTGCAATATGCATAAATCACTTGCTAATATTTCACCTGTGTTCAGTTTGTGACAAAACAACCAGTCATGGTATAGAGAATCATTGTACAATCTACTATATTTTCCATAAACAAAAATATTGTATTTTCAGCTGTTTGAAGCTGGTATACAAAACCGAAACTTAAGAACGGGAAGCATAGAAAACGCGCACATAGAACAGATCTGCCTCTTCTTAGACTTGCTTTCAATAATAATGAAATATCTATATCTGTATTTCTGTGAATTTGGTTGGGTCGCCCAAAAAAAGTGACATATTGCATCTTTAATAACTAGGTTTAGCTAATTGTTAGCCTGCATATATACTGTAGTTACCTTTTAATTATAGGCTCAGCTCGCGCAGGGCTTGTCATTATGCGCTTATCTTGCCAGCACAAACAATGGTCTCGGTCAAATCCCCTTTTCTTTGCTTGCAGGTCGCCAAGGGGGTTAGCTAGTAATGTAGCTAGTTATAAGCTACCTTGTCAGCTAACAGCTGATTAGGGAGTTTAGCATTAAATACTAACGTTAGGCAATTTACAAAATGGACGTTAGCTAAGGCACAATTGAACTATTTTGTCGCATTTATTAGCATTATGCTAGCTAGCAGGTTACAAAACAACCATGCACATCTGCTCCCCCTTCACGGAAAAGCCAAAGTGGCAGACTGTATAGTAGAATAGAACAAAAACGAGTGTTCTGTGACCGATTTTCCATACACTCACCTCTGTATTCCTCGATAAAGCAACAACTGCACCGTTTGATAATCTGAACATGCGCTTCATACACGATCAACGTGGAACAAAATCGAAAAAAGTATCTGAAATGCACTCGCAGAATAACAAGTAGATACGTTATGCATACACAGTCCGTGGAGATATGATTCTTTCGCAATTTCTTGAAAAAGCTCTCTACTGACAGTGGATTGTTACGGAGGCAGTGGGCGGTGTTTTTCTGCTGTAAGGGGGAGGGACATAAATTGTATTATTGAAATGTGATGTTTTTAGGCTGAATACAATTCTGATATCATCAATGGGCCATCAATGAGACTACTGTTGCAATTCCTTTCATTCACTAAATGTATTTCGAATACAAATACAATTGTGATTTCGTAATTTCACAAGTTTCACTGCAAACAAGGATGTGACTAGGTGGCAGTTCCACATGATGAAGGTCTAAGGGCCAGGCTCCAGTCTGTTATTGCTGTCTCCCTAATCTACCTCTGTGTCTCCGCTGCTGTTTAGCAGTTTTAATGACAGGGGGACAAAGTACTGTTTGTATCTGTTCAGCCTGCATCTAGGCACCCTATAACACCTCCCCGTTGGCATCAGCTGGAACTCTGTGTTCAGTGCATGTGTGGAGTCCGATATGACCCTGTCCAGGAGAGAGGAGGGAAGTGTCATGCCTATAATCTTCCCTGCTGTCTTAGTCAGTCTCAAGATTTGGGCTTTGAGCTGCACCGTCAGGTTACCAAACCATGTAACAGTGAACTGCACCGTCAGGTTACCAAACCATGTAACAGTGAGCTGCACCATCAGGTGACCAAACCATGTAACAGTGAGCTGCACCATCAGGTTACCAAACCATGTAACAGTGAACTGCACCGTCAGGTTACCAAACCATGTAACAGTGATCTGCACCATCAGGTGACCAAACCATGTAACAGTGAGCAGCACCATCAGGTGACCAAACCATGTAACAGTGAGCTACACCGTCAGGTGACCAAACCATGTAACAGTGAACTGCACCATCAGGTGACCAAACCATGTAACAGTGAGCTGCACCATCAGGTGACCAAACCATGTAACAGTGAGCTACACCGTCAGGTTACCAAACCATGTAACAGTGAGCTACACCGTCAGGTGACCAAACCATGTAACAGTGAGCTACACCATCAGGTGACCAAATCATGTGACAGTGAACTGCACCATCAGGTGACCAAACCATGTAACAGTGAGCTACACCGTCAGGTTACCAAACCATGTAACAGTGAGCTACACCGTCAGGTGACCAAACCATGTAACAGTGAGCTACACCATCAGGTGACCAAATCATGTGACAGTGAACTGCACCATCAGGTGACCAAACCATGTAACAGTGAGCTACACCGTCAGGTGACCAAACCATGTAACAGTGAACTGCACCATCAGGTTACCAAACCATGTAACAGTGAGCTACACCGTCAGGTGACCAAACCATGTAACAGTGAACTGCACCATCAGGTTACCAAACCATGTAACAGTGAACTGCACCATCAGGTGACCAAACCATCCATGTACAGTAACAATGCCATAGCGTATGATTGACCCAATAGTAGATCGGTGAATAATCTGCCCACTGGGCATTAGAATCTGTCTATCATCCATCTCATGTCATATTTAAAGACATAAATGTCTGCTAAAGCAATTTGTAATACGAGGCTATATAAACCCAACACTGTCTACATCCATCCATCCATCTAACCATATGCACCTAGCCTTGTATTTAGCTGCCTCTGTCCCATCCAAAACTCTGGTGCCGTGCAGTATGAGTTGCGTCAACAGAGGGCAGCGTCACACAACTATTTCCATGGGAGGTGTGGAGAGAGGTCTGATTTTGGAAAGCTGCATGATGACTAAGGATGATACAGGGATATTTACAAACTAAATCTAGCCATATGTCAGAAATGTGCATGATTCTCTGCATGACAATATCTGATGTACGCCTATTGACTTAGAGACAAGACGCTTCATAGTTCATGGTTCAAAATTGTAGTTTCAAATTATGTAGAAGGACATGTATTACTTTCAGTAATGGGAGGAGTAGCTCACAAATGGCAGTAACACTTCAGGTTCACCTTCTAAAATAATATACATTTCAGCATTACTACCGGTTTTAGGCTACATAATAAATGTGTTAGGTAGCCTAAAACGTATCCTAAGTCCAATAGTATTGAGAATGAAAACGGCATAGGTTTAGAACAACATTAAATATAGTTTAGTACAATGTGTCCAGTCTCCTCAGAGGTGAGTGGCTAAAACAAGATACAGTATTTCTTGCTGAAATCAGCACTGCGCCAAAACGGACAGTTCCATCTACCGACTCTAGCGTCCAAAATAGGTGCGGCTCCTTAGATGTGAGTTTAATCACAAATATAAATGTGGTTATTAACCATTTGAAAGTGCTTATAATCAATGACTCAGTATATTTAAGGTATTTGATGAGAGGTTGTTTTACCTGGTAAATCTGCAGTGGCCAGTTGGGCAGGCTAGAGGTTGCCATCAGCCGGCTTTAATTATTGATCGTTGGGAGGTCCCCCTATAAAAAGGAGACGCGCCTCCTGCTCTGCTCCCTTTCATCACTCGCCAAGATGAGCTACGGATCTGACTTCAATTCCGCTTCTTCCTACCGAAAGATGTTCGGGGAGTCTCCCCGTTACTCCAGCTCTCCATCCCGGATGAGCAATGCCTCTTTACGCAGCGGCGGTTACCGGTCCCACTCTCAATCCCGGAGCATGGGCTCTAACCTGGGCTCCTCTTTCCACCAGAAGAGGTCCTCTGGCCGGTCCTACTCGCAGATGCCCATGCCGATGGAGAACTTGGATTTCGCCCAGAGCACGGTGCTCAACAATGAGTTCAAAATCATCCGCACCAACGAGAAGGAGCAGATGATGGGGCTCAATGACCGCTTTGCCATGTTCATCGACAAGGTTCGCAACTTGGAACAGCAGAACAAGGTGCTCGAGACCGAGCTGGTGACCCTGCGTCAGAGGCAGACGGAACCCTCGCGCCTGGCGGACCTGTACCAGCAGGAGATCCGCGAGCTGCGCTCCCAGCTCGATGAGGTGAACGGCGAGAAGTCCCAGATCCTCATCGAGCGTGACAACATCGAGGAGGACCTGCAGAAGCTTCGCGGCAAATACGATGACGAGTACCGCCTGCGGGAGGAAGCCGAGCAGACCCTCAAGGCGTTCAAGAAGGACGTGGACGACGCCACCATGGTGCGTTTAGACCTGGAGAAGAAGGTAGAATCGCTCCTCGACGAGATCAACTTCATGAGGAAGGTGCACGAGGAGGAGGTGGCCGAGCTCATGAACATGATCCAAGCCGCCCAGGTGTCCGTGGAGATGGAGGTCTCCAAACCTGACCTCACCTCTGCCCTGAAGGAGATTCGAGGCCAGTACGAGTCCATGGCCTCAAAGAACCTCCAGTCCGCGGAGGAGTGGTACAAGTCGAAGTTCGTTGACCTCAATGAGCAGGCCACCCGTAGCCAGGAGGCGATGCGCGCCAGCCGGGAGGAACTCAACGAGTTCCGGAGGCAGCTCCAGTCCAAGACCATCGAGATTGAGAGCCTGAGGGGAACCAACGAGTCCCTGGAAAGGCAGCTCAACGAGATGGAGGAGAGGCACAACCAGGAGATTGGCCAGTACCAGGTAAGACATTATTTGTTTACTTTAAATACACTTAAAAGCTCAAATGTGAGCTTATCTTTCTTGCAGTTTGTTTACAAACATGTCCAGGATAAAGCAAGAGATAAATAACTGTTTCGTTTGGAAAGATGTTGCATTTAACCATGTGCAAAAAAATATATAATTCTGATTAAAACAAAATCACAATTTCTGTTCTAATAAAAGTGGGGAATTTAGCTTTATAACATTATTTCAGAGCTATTAAATTGTTTTACTAAAATGCACAACACGAGAGCTGTGAAATAAAAGTGTTGAGATGACAGCAGGAGCTGTTCACTCTCCATGGTGCTGAAACTATTCCGGTGGCGTGATAAGTCGCTCTGTCACCGGTTATCGAGCTGCGGTTGAAAGCGTCTTTTAGCTCTTTTTGAGTTTGGAAGTTGAAAACCACTGTTCTAATTTTAAAATACGCACGCGCCTCTCATTGTAACTGCGTTGTGTTGTACTTAGTAACTGAGAAACCCATTGCGTTAGTGCGTCTCTGTACATAGTGATGAAATATTATTTGGAGAGCGGCCGGTTCTGGTTATTTAAAATCGAATGTATACGTCTTATTGTTATCGTTATTCTCTTGAGTCAGGCATCACCAACACTCAGAAGAAAGGTAGGCTATATTAAAACATAGCCTATATCAACACAAATCACTTTTAGGGTTGCCACTGTTTCAAAATGTGTTTTCTACTTCAATATGTTACCAGGACAACATGGCCGAGATGGACAATGACCTGAGGACCACTAAGAGCGAGATGGCTCGTCACCTGCGGGAGTACCAGGACCTGCTGAATGTCAAGATGGCGCTGGATATTGAAATTGCTGCATACAGGTACTTAATATAATCATATATAATAATATAATATATGCAATTTAGCAGATGCTTTTACCCAAAGACACTTACAGTCATGCATACATTTTACATAGCTTGTATTCATAACACTCATCCTTGTAATCACAACATCACAATGATGTATTACTGTAACATACAAATTGATATCCTAGCTTTCATACAGTTACAGTAGATTTATTAAGCTTGAAAATGTCATGCCTAAATACCTGCATGACCTACACGTGATCAGCATCACTTTAAAGATCCTGATCAATCAATGACATAGATTTAGAAGTCATTAGCCACACACCTTGAGGTGACTTAGCATTACTCTCCTGGGGTAGCATAGGCTGGTCACCTGACTCGTTTATATTTTAACCTGTTTTTAACCAAACCCCCTCTCTCTCCCTTCCTCCCCTCCCGCTATCTCTACATCTCTCCTTCCTTTCCCTCACCCTCTTCCCTCTGTCCCTTCTTTCTTCTCCTCCCACCCCTCCCTCCCTCCGTCACACTCCCTCCCTAACACCCCCCCCCCCCCTCCCCCCTATCCTCAGGAAACTCCTGGAAGGGGAAGAGACTCGCATCAGCACAGGCATCACCTACTCCAGCCCCAGCATGAACATGAGGTCCTCCGAGATGAGGTCCTTCGGGATGAGGTCCTCCAACATGAGGTCCTCCGACATGACCTCCTCCGGCGACGTGGACTTGCCCAGCATGGGCAGCTACAACCAGACCACCAGGTACACCACCATCTCTGCAGGATCCAAGAAGGACGAGGGAAAGGACCAGGAGGATGGGCAGAGCAAGTCTGGCAAGGGGTCCAACGACGGAGACCAGAAGGAGTCCAGCGACACCAACCAGAAAAACTAGACTCTCCCCTTCCCTTAGGTTTAACCTTACACCTTCCATCCCCTCCCTCCTACTCCCCATCCCCCTCCCCCTTCACAGGGGTATTCTCAGAGAGGAATCCATCATAGTTTAGACTCTACTACTACTACTGTGTAACCTACCACTATCCAGCAACCAATCACTGTACTTCTCTCCACTCTACTCTCTTACTATGACAATAACAAAGTAGTTACAGGCACACTTCTGGCCCTATCAGGAGACACGTAGGTTATTGTGGTGATAGGAACATACAGTTCAGTACAATACTCCCAACAGTTTACTCTCACTTTGGGCTCGCGCTATTGTATGGCACTAGCCTGGTTTAACCAGACTGAACGCTGCGCTCACTAGAAACAACAGTGAAACACAACTAAATCAGTTTGGGACGCCAGGCTAGTTTGGCACCGAGCTGTGACAGATGTCATTCAGTTCAAGAAATAATCACGCGCTACTGCCACCGCCTATGATAATATTCTCTATACACATTCCATGGGGGGAGGTGTGTGTGTGTGTGTGTGAGAGTTTGAATTTGTGCACGGAAAACAAAAATCCAAAACATATCAGCTTGTTAACTGTTGTTAACACGTCTACTACATCCACATACTACAATATGAAGGGAAGCACCTGTATGGTACGGAGGTGAGAGCTAGAGATCGACCAAGTTGTTAAAGGAGCACACAGTTATTCAAACTCAGCAGACAACCAGATCTGTGATCTTGCTGAGCCATTTTTGCCTTATCTACAACGCAGATAATATTGCGAACTCTTGCGTTTCAATGCAATGCAGATACAATTCTCTCTTTATTTTTTTCAGACAAAACATCACGAGTAACAAAATCAGAGTATATCTAAAAGGCTTGTTCGTACCCTGGCCTCGTCACTGTCAATAGCATCTGCCTTATGATCCTGGTCCACTCAAATCTGTATGACAACAGCGCGTAGCTGTTTAAACTGCTCCAGAACCAGAACTCAACCAACAACGGTTCCATCAAACGCATAATTACTCTCCAAGATTGCTCGTGATACAAATTAATCGAACTTCTACAATGGTCCAGTCCAGTCAGAAACGTGATTTTCCGGTGTGTTATAGATGTTTACACACTACGAGGTTGGAATAATTCAGTGAAATTGTGAAAATGATGATAATGCCCTTTTAGTGTAAGCGCTGATTGCTGTTTGAATAGACCGCCTGACATTTCAGCCTGAAAGTGAAACTAGCTAATAATCAAGCTGTTATTTGCATGATGTATGTAGCATATCTCAAGCTTGCATGGTGACAGGTTGTTAGAGGGCCATACTTCATATTCACACGCTCATAACGTATAGTCGGAAATCAATGGGAGGCTAGGTTCCACACTTCATTGCCAGTGCTTTACATCGCCATGTACACAACACTCGTTTTAGAACATGAGGTTGTACGTGCTTAGTTGGCCAGTAGGTTAGACTTGAGATGAATGCCATCATTTAGACAGGATGTGACTTCGGCACACGCTGCTGACATTGTCCTCAGCCACGCTGCTTGGTTCTTGTGTGATGATTATGCTAATGATGAGGATGTCCGTCATGACGAGAGTCATATTCAGGGCACTTATGTATCGATCTAGATGGGATCTCATTTGTACTGACGATCAGTTTGCGCAGGCCATGACTGGTTACAAGAAAAGGGGCAATGGGAGAAGTAGAAAGAAAAGTAGGAGGTGTGGGACTCTGAGAAACAGGGAGAAAGGAAATGAAACACAGAGAGAGAGAGAGAAGGTGAGCTACCTTTAAATTCTCTTTCTCACGACAGGCTCAATCAATCAAATAGAGAATGCGTAGGTAGCAAATGACGTTTTAGCACGAATGCATGGGCTTCTACATGGTCCAATAGGGTGTGACGGACAGAATGGTATGCATAAACCCCATTTCCCACGTTCCATTGCGGACTCCTGAAGCTCGTTTGAATTAACAGCGACGTCCAGCCTCCGAACAGTACCACATCACACTACGCCTTAGGAACACCACAACTAACAAGCCAAACAAACAAGTAAACAAAAACAAGCCAAAAGTCCAGAAAAATGGACCGGATCATGAGGCTTTTGAAGCACCATGACCTCTGAAAAATACGGCCGTGACGGAGTTATTATATCTGTAGTGAATGATCATGAATGATCTCACCAATAGAAATCTGTATGTAAGGACACTAGGCAGCCCTTTTGTTTCCTTCTTGTGCACTGTCCAGGATTCAACACAACTACTTCTGTCTTATTACCTTTGTATCTTAGCTTGAGTGCCAGTCTATTTCTGCTATGTTGCCAGCTCATTGTCTCTCATTGGCAGAGAGTTGGCAAGAGAGCACAAACAAATCTGGAACTAGGCTACCTCTGTATCTATGTCTGTCTGGCTGTCTGTCACGGCCCTCTAAGCCCTGACCGGCTGCCCTCACTCACCCTGCGAATGGAAACCACTGATTGTACAACAAACTACAGAAAGCTGTTGATTGGTGGAGATGTGGTTGCCGTTGTTTTACACGAGGCTTGCGTTACTGTCTGAGTGTCTGGAGTTGTATGTGTTTGTATATGTGGACAGTTTCCTGGGGTAACTCATAGTGGGGAATCAGGTTGGGAAAATCAGAAAGTTTGGCCTACCGTTTCCTTAATTCTTGAGCTCCAATGTAAAGGAAAACTGGGTGCATGTACAAGCACAGCTACATCGACAAGTACAAATACGAGTACAAGTACAAATACAAATATGAGTACAAGTACAAATACAAATATGAGTACAAGTAGCCTTGTACACAACCACAGGTATAAGTTTAGAATAGCTCTGACTTCAACGTAATCAAGAGGGTCACAGGTGTCTAAATACCATTTGCAACAAGCCTCTACAACAAACCTCACTACTACTACTGCAGCACTGCCAAACTTTTCTAAAATGCATGTGCGGCAAAAACAACTTGTCGTGTACAAAATAGAGCTGTTTTTGAATACCCGTTGCCACGCAAAACCAAAAACCGACAAAAAGAATACAAAACAAAACATGGAATGAATGCTAGAGTGTTGTCAAAATGCCTTAAAACACCAGCCGCTTTCTAACTGAATGAGTCCTGACTTGCACTTCAAGTTAAACCTCCACTTAGCCTCCCATAGATATCAACGCAAGTGGAAATAGGACTTAAGTGGAAGTCGGGATTCATGTGCGTCTACGTGTGGTTATGTTTAGGATGTTTTATTCTCAACCATCTTCCTCTAGCGTTAAGAGCAACAGCTACCATGCTAAACTGAATAACTGGAAACGTGTCAACGCTTAGTATCTGAATGTAGTTTGATAGGCTATGCTCTGACTCTGTACCTTACTGCTGATGTATGGCACACAACAATAAAGACTAGACGTTATTAAGACCGTATCTCTGGGCTTGTTGTGTCTTTCTGATGGGCTTTTTCCACGTCTATTCCACGTCGGTTCATTGTAATTTCATTGAAATGACGTGGAAACAACGTTGATTCAGCCAGTGTGTGCCCAGTGGACTGCACTAACTATTTGACTTCCGATGTGCTGAAACACATTAGACCCAAACTCAAACCTTTAACAGCAATGTTTCCCATGTGCACTCAGTCACGGGAGATCTCAACCAAGCCAAATGACATCAAACATCAACGAATGGGTGGCTCCTACTATAAAGTAGTCATTTTTAAGCGGTAATGCAGTCATTATGGTGGTAATGGACCAATCAAGCGAGGTTTAGTACATCTATGAAGAAAACATGCAATCCCATTTACTAATGAGATTCTAATCTATACAGACAAGATTAACAGTGGTATGATGGAAAGTGGTTTTACACTCTTGGTCATGCTAGGTAAATGAATCTAAGAAATATGCAGGATCTCACTTTAGATGAATCAATTATTCTTAGCTTTAAGTGAGCATCTTCTGTGATTCATCTAGCGTTACATGTGTTAAGGATTCTATCAAAGCCTAGGTTGTTCATTAAAAGTTGAATGTGCAATAGATAACTATTTTAGTAGGCCCATTCACTCTCTCAGTTCACTTTCCAGTTAGAGCGCTTTTGTTCATGTTGTTAATGATGAAAGGAGTAGGTAGGAATGTAGGAATGTAAGAAAAATCACTGAACAATTCACAAATAAACTCATGAATAAAGAACAAAAGATGTTCATTTCATTTTGAATGTCCCGCCCCTCCATCTCTCAGGTGGGAAATGAATGACAGTTGTTGTAGATGTTTGAACATCTCTGTGTCAAGAAGTGATGCTGAGACAATAAGGGCACAACCACCTTGACCGTTTGGTTATGGCTGTAGTCTGCTCTCCAGTGTCATGGTAGAGAGACACGTTTATAGATTGTCTTGTGTTGACCTTTGTATCTCTTCCTCTACCTACCTCATACACACACAAGCGTACACACACACAAGCGCACACACACACACAAGCACACACACACACACACACTCCCGCACAAAACCCTTCCAACACCCAGGCCTTGGGCCTCCATGGACCCCCTGTAAGCCCCTCTCTCCCTGCAGCCTCGGTGCCTGTGGGCCGTGCCGGATTGGGCTGGGCGGTTCTGTCTGTGTGACGCACTCTGCAGTCCTTCAAAGATTTATACCCCTGCAATGCTGCCGAGTGGAAGGTCTAGCGAGAGACTCACACAGTGGCACGCCATGTAAAAGCCCTGTTATGAAACAGCCCTGCAACAGATCAGACCATCCTGCACCGGAGCTATGCCTTTCTTACCTTGTTACCCAGGTCCCAACTTAACAGCCCTGCATCAGATCAGACCATCCTGCACCGGAGCTATGCCTTTCTTACCTTGTTACCCAGGTCCCAACTTAACAGCCCTGCATCAGATCAGACCATCCTGCACCGGAGCTATGCCTTTTAACCTGGTTACGCAGGTCCCAACTTAACAACCCTGCTCAGAACATTCAGAGATGTTGCCAGATGTGTATTTTAGAGAGTGAAGGAAATGCTGTCAAGAGTGAATGGCTCAGAGGCCAATGCAAGAAACAATCAATCACTCAAGGTCAGTGTAGCGTGCTGATGGCTAATTTCCTGCTAGCGTCAGTATGTTGCGCACATGGAGTTAACACACTGTGTCACGCATAATGTTTTCCTTACAGTGGAAATTATGAACTTAAATGACTTAGTTGGGGTCTATTGGATATGCTTCAGTAGGGACAAACTCTGGATAACCCCAGTAGCTCCATAGCGTGATAGCGGCATATGTTCTAAAATACCTCTACAACGAACTACGTGAACAGAGAGAGGAATGACTAAGGCAATCATGACTAGTCAGCTTGTCAGGCAATGGCATCTGTTTTGAGGAAACATTCTCTCTCTTTCTCCGTTCCTATCTCTCTCAACTTCTCTCTCTATCGCTATCTCTATATATCTCTCTCAGGGTCTCTCTCTCCCTATTTCCCCCCTGTTCTCTCTATCTTTCTCCCTCTCGCTCTCTCTCCCTCTCTTTCTCCCTCCCTCCTCGTCCTCCCTCTCTTTCTGTGAGGGATGTTCTGAAAAATGAACCTGTTTTATCTTTCCGGGGTCATGGCGATGAGACTTAATCTCCTCTCTGTTGGCGGTGGACGGGGCAATGACAATCAGGCCGGGGACTGTGGCTGCGGAGCGAAGGACGCCATAAACCATACGCGCGCGCACACACACACACACACACACACACACACACACACACACACACACACACACACACACACACACACACACACACACACACACACACACACACACACACACACACACACACACACACACACACACACACACACACACACACACACACACACACACACACACACACAGTTGACTGGGGCTGGGGGAACGAGGGAGGCCATAAACTTCATCTGGCCATCAGCGCCTCGGATCAATGCTCCTCTGTGGGAGAACAAGAGAAGGAGTGAGTCATCATGGTACCAGGCAGGTCACCCGTGATACAAGTCAGTATTTGACGTCCATCCATGTCTGAGGAAGTCGGGAGATGACGTGGAACCCGACCGCTAGGGGCAACAATGAGCACTGTTACCTTCAAGTAGGTCTCAGTTTTGTTGATGGGGTTGGCGGATGAGCACCAAGCGTTGCATGTTCGAATCCAGCGATATAATTTGTTGTTGTTTTGTTTTAAGCCTATACCAAACCTTAACCCTTATCTTAACCATTCAGAGTTAATGCCTTGAACACTTTGAAATTTGACGTTTGAGAAACATGGATGAATGTGTAATTTTGACGTGAGACTGTGAGAGCTTGTAGCACAGCACAGACAGATGCAGAGTCACACACACATATGCACATATTCACATACGCACAAATCACGCACACACACACACACACACACATCCATACACACACACACTCCCATAAATCATCTCATTACTTCATCAGTCACTACTTACTGTGACAAGTATGGACAGTACGTCAAAATCCCTGAACCCAAGGGCCCACTGAAAACAACAGTTACGATACATTACCATTACATTCTATATATATTCCCTATAGCAACAGTATGATATCAGCCTGCAGCCTATTCTAATGAAATGAAATCACCCACAGACTGTGCTGTTGCTCCAGTTTCAACTATTCTGCCTTATTATTATTCGACCATGCTGGTCATTTATGAACATTTGAACATCTTGACCATGTTTTGTTATAATCTCCACCCGGCACAGCCAGAAGAGGACTGGCCACCCCACATAGCCTGGTTCCTCTCTAGGTTTCTTCCTAGGTTTTGGCCTTTCTAGGGAGTTTTTCCTAGCCACCGTGCTTCTTCACCTGCATTGCTTGCTGTTTGGGGTTTTAGGCTGGGTTTCTGTACAGCACTTTGAGATATCAGCTGATGTACGAAGGGCTATATAAATAAATTTGATTTGATTTGATTTGAGCTCTGACCTCTGCTGCTCCTTACCCCGGTGGGAGGAGACCCATTCATCACACTCTCTCAAAGGCTTACCTGTCACTTAGTCCACCCACAGACCCATAAACGCAGCACACACACACACTCATGTGGACACGTAAGCAGATGCACACACACACACACACACACACCCATAGATGAGCAGACACACACAGTCTCTCCCACCCACCACTACTTCAATGGGCCGTAAAAAAAACACATTCCGGAATCAAGGCAAGGAATACGACTGTTACTGAAAAATTCCTGACTTTGTAGCTTTAACCCACATGTTATGTATCACCTAATGGCAGACAGGGGGAGGGAGGAATTATTGGTTGTAAAATGGTGGACGTGCTGCAGTCTCCCATCTCAAGGTCGCGTTAGAAAGTGATTGAGCATCTTCAGAGGTCACCGTCCAGGGCTGTTGATGTCATCAGTAGGCGTCCTGAGGGTTATCGTTAAAGCTTGAACTCTGTGCCTAATGAATGTGAGAGAATAGTATGGCCTTCCATCTTTTACCAGTACCAGTGGAGGCTGGTGGGAGGAGCTATAGGAGGACGGGCTCATTGTAATGGCTGGAATAAAATGAATGGAACGGAGTCAAACATGTGGTTTGATGTGTTTGATATTGTTCCAATAATTCCATTCCAGCCATTACAATGAGCCCATCCCCCAATAGCTCCTCCCACCAGCCTTAACTGACCAGAACATGAATGTGTAAATAGGCATGTTGTATTAAACACACTGTATTTGGAATATGCAGATGGCATATGCAGATGTTGTGCAGGACCTATGATCTATTTATCCAATCTTTGTAATGTTTCAAAATCCTTTTTTTCTAGGCAGACATAGACAATCAACGTGTAAAAACAACAAGTATTAGGAAAACACTTCTTTGCATAGCTTGGTCTTGTTACCTGAAAACAAAGTGTTAATTCGGGGGTCGCTAGCGGCTGCTGTTGCCTTGGATACTGTTGCTAACGTCCCACTGTGCTCTAGCGTCCTTGAGAGCGACCTCTCAGACAAACTGGGCAGTCAGAAAGATAGACAGACACACAGACACACAGACACACAGACACACACACACACACACACACACACACACACACACACACACACACACACACACACACACACACACACACACACACACACACACACACACACACACACACACACACACACACACACACACACACACACACATCAGACATCACAGTTTAAACTCAGGGACCAGTAACCTCTCAGTCAGTAGGATCCCAAGCCTACAGGTTCAGTATTCAGGGACCAGTAACCTCTCAGTCAATAGGATCCCAAGCCTACAGGTACAGTATTCAGGCACCAGTAACCTCTCAGTCGATAGGATCCCAAGCCTACAGGTTCAGTATTCAGGGACCAGTAACCTCTCAGTCAATAGGATCCCAAGCCTACAGGTTCAGTATTCAGGGACCAGTAACCTCTGTCAATAGGATCCCAAGCCTACAAGTTCAGTAGTCAGGGACCAGTAACCTCTGTCAATAGGATCCCAAGCCTACAGGTTCAGTAGTCAGGGACCAGTAACCTCTCAGTCAGTAGGATCCCAAGCCTACAGGTTCAGTATTCAGGGACCAGTAACCTCTGTCAATAGGATCCCAAGCCTACAGGTTCAGTAGTCAGGGACCAGTAACCTCTCAGTCGATAGGATCCCAAGCCTACAGGTTCAGTATTCAGGGACCAGTAACCTCTCAGTCGATAGGATCCCAAGCCTACAGGTTCAGTAGTCAGGGACCAGTAACCTCTGTCAATAGGATCCCAAGCCTACAGGTTCAGTAGTCAGGGACCAGTAACCTCTCAGTCAGTAGGATCCCAAGCCTACAGGTTCAGTAGTCAGGGACCAGTAACCTCTCAGTCAGTAGGATCCCAAGTCTACAGGTTCAGTAGTCAGGGACCAGTCATTGTATCATTCAGTGGCTGCAGACAGAGCCCCAGCTGGTCATAGTACAGAGACTATTACAAACAGGACAGTATGTTTTTTTTTTATCATGGTGAATTCTCATAGAGGTGTGTTGTGTGCTGTCGTGGCAGTTTACTGTGATTGGAAAGTGTCCCACATCCAGCAAATAATAGGCTAGCGTTGTTTTGGTAGCCTGCTGCCAGCAATAGCTTTATCTCAGTACTCCGACAGTCTCCAATGTCCCGGCCCATTACACAGGCGTGCGTATATGTGGTGCCCCTCTGGGAAATCATAGAAACAGCATAAGTCAAATGATGTGGGAGCCCAGAGTCCAACAATCATTATTACTGCAGATAAAAGGGAACATCAAAAACAAAAGGTGTCTTCAACAGAAGAGCGGCAGGGGCTAAGAATAATACAGGATATTGACATGGTAAAGGCCTAAACATAGAGTATTGATAAGGTAATAAAACCCCAAAAAAACATGTGACCATCAAAACTATAACAAAAGTACTGCATGGACGAAAAATAGCGTATTGATAAAGAAAATCCCGCTGAGCACACACACTGGTTGAATCAATGATGTTCCCACATCATTTGAATGGAATTACGTTGAACCGACATGGAATAGATGATGAATTGACGTCTGTGCCCAGTGGGATAATCCAGAAACCAAGAGTATGTCCAAGCATAATACAATACAGCTAGCAGCTACACCAAACCACATCTCCAATTACTACAATCAGTGCTTCCCCATGAACGAGAAAAAAACTGTGTCACATTACCCAAAAGGATAAGTGACTCAGGACTCTCCCTGCTATGAAAACAGCGTGTTTTCCCCCCCAGCTGGTGCTAATTATAGATCAGACCGACTCAACAGAGCGAGACAGACAGAAGCAGTTAAACCCTGAACAAAGGGATCGGCTGTGCTGCTCCTGTCACCATGGACACCGTGCACCAGTCTTATATAATCTCCCCTGGAGGAGATGGAACAGTCTATTCCCTGGTATTATCTGTACTGAGCACAGAGCCCTGAGCCCTGAGCCCGGAACCCTGAGCCCCCGAACCCTGAGGGGTCCAGCAGCAGAGGCAGAAGAAACAGAACAGACCTACAGTATCTAACCCCATTAGAGACTCAGTAACGGTTCAACAAGATACACACACACACACACACACACACACACACACACACACACACACACACACACACACACATCCCACGCCATCAGCCTAACTGTTCAGATGGATAGACAGACCAGCCTGGGGAGGAAGACTGTGTTGTTCTCTGTCTCTTTATACAGCTGACTGGGTTGGTGTGCAATATGAGAATCCAGCTGAGCTCTCCCCTGTCTGTCATACAGCATGCTAGAATGGGAATATTCAGTCAGCTCTCCCCTGTCTGTCATACAGCATGCTAGAATGGGAATATTCAGTCAGCTCTCCCCTGTCTGTCATACAGCAAGCTAAAATGGGAATATTCAGTCATCTCTCCTGTCTGTCATACAGCAAGCTAGAATGGGAATATTCAGTCAGCTCTCCCCTGTCTGTCATACAGCAAGCTAGAATGGGAATACTCAGTCAGCTCCCCCCTGTCTGTCATACAGCAAGCCAGAATGGGAATACACAGTCAGCTCCCCTCTGTGTACATTGAAGGTTCTGCCGCATGGTCTTTATGATAGTGATACTGCATAAGGCATTTAAATGCTCTGCTGTAATACAGTATAGAGTAATAATCATACAGATGTAGGATCTTCATTTGAGGTAGTTTTCTACAGCAGGAAAATAATCCTGCAGCAACAAGAAATGTGAATTATTATGTGGATTGTAATTTCTGGACATTTTTGTAAAAGTTGATCCATTTTTCACAAGGGAAAATCAAGTCTGACATTTCTAAGTGGAAATTACAAACTTCGGATGCCTTTTTTATCCCACCCCATTTTTCTCCCCAATTTCGTGATATCCAATTGGTAGTTACGGTCTTCTCCCATCGCTGCAATTCCCATACGGACTTGGAAGAGGCGAAGGTAGAGAGCCGTGTGCCCTCCGAAACACGACCCCGCCAAGCTGCACTGCTTCTTGACACAATCCACCCTCAACCCGGAAGCCAGCCGCACCAATGTGTCAGAGGAAACACCGTACACCTAGTCGATCGTGTCAGCGTGCATTCCGCCCACCCCGCCACAGGAGTTGCTAGAGCGCGATGGAACAAGGGCAACTTGGCCGGCTAAACCCGTCCCTAACCCGGGCGACGCTGGGCCAATTGTGCACCGCCTCATGGGTCTCACGGTCGCGACCGGCTGTGACACAGCCTGGGATCGAACCAGGATCTGTAGTGATGCAGTGCCTTAGACCGCTGCGCCACTTGGGAGGCCCAGAAGCCTTTTTAAACCTTAAATACACAAGTTTTACATTTCAGCATTGCAGGAAAGTTCTCCTGCAATGGGGTGATCAAATGAAGATCCTATATCTGTATCCATTGAGGATAAAAGCCTCACGTCTTTACATTCAACATTCTGGAATAGAGGCCTTAGATATATAACTGCTATACCTATATTGATGGATGTTATAGTTAGTGTTGTGAGTCAGTGTGTTGATGTGGAGTGTGTCTCTGCAAAACTCCTCTTAAAGCCTTTTCTCCTCCTGTCCCTGGGGAGCCCAACGCCACGTCACGCCACTGCCGTTCTGACTGCGGCAGAGGATGGCACACACAGAGAGAGAAAGAGAAAGAGACAGTGTGGGTAGATCAAAGCATAAACGCAGGATAGCAGTTGTTTTCATTTGCATTAGTTTACATTACAAGTGATTGTTTTTGCAGACTTACAGTATAACACATCCATCTTAGAATTGCATAGCAACATGTTCCTTGTTGTACATCACATGGCAGAGAAAAGCAGTCAGCCCACATAAAATAAATACTACATTGTACTATAGAATACTATAGTACTTACTATGGAATTACAGTGCATTCTGAAGGTATTCCGACCCTTTTTCCAAATGTTGTTACATTACAGCTTTATTCTAAAATATATGACATTGTTTTTTCCCCTCATCACTCTACACACAATACCCCAGAAGGACAAAGCAAAAACAGAAAAAAATACATTTTTGCTAATTTATTAAAAAGAATGACTGAAAAATAACATTTACATAAGTATTCAGACACTTTACTCATTACTTTGTTAAAGCACCTTCGGCAGCAATTACAGCCTGGAGTGTTATTGGGTATGACGCTACAAGCTTCACACATCTGTATTTGGGGAGTTTCTCCCCATTCATCTCTGCAGATCCTCACAAGCTCTGTCAGGTTGGATGGGGAGCATCGCTGGACAGCTATTTTCAGGTCTCTCCAGAGATGTTAGATAGGGTTCGAGTCCAGGCTCTGGCTGGGCCACTCAAGGACATTTAGAGACTTGTCCCAAAGCCACTTCCTGTTGGAAGGTGAACCTTCGCCCCAGTCTGAGATCCTGAGTGCTCTGGAGCAGTTTTTCATCAAGGAGCTCTCTGTACCTTGCTCTGTTCATCTTTCCCTCGATCCTGACTAGTCTCCCAGTCCCTGCCGCTGAAAAACATCCCCACAGCATGATGCTGCCAACACCATGCTTCACCACAGGGATGGTGCCAGGTTTCCTCCAGATGTGACGCTTAGCATTCAGGCCAAAGATAATCTTGTTTCTCATGGTCTGAGAGTCCTTTAGGTGCCTTTTGGCATATTCCAAGTGGGCTGTCATGTGCCTTTTACTGAGGAGTGGCTTCTGTCTGTCCACTCTACCATAATGGCCTGATTGGTGGAGTGCTGCAGAGATGGTTGTCCTTCTGTAAGGTTCTCCCATCTCCACCGAGGAACTCTGAAGCTCTGTCAGAGTAACCGTAGGTTTCTTGGTCACCTCCCTGACCAAGGCCCTTCTCCCACGATTGCTCAGTTTGCCCCGGGCGGCCAGCTCTAGGAAGAGTCTTGGGGGTTCCAAACATCTTCCATTTAAGAATGATGGAGGCCACTGTGTTCTTGGGGACATTCAATACTGCAGAAATGTTCTGGTACCCTTCCCCAGATCTGTGCCTCGACACGATCCTATCTCAGAGCTCTACGGACAATTCCTTCGACCTCATGGCTTGGTTTTTGCTCTAACATGCAATGTCAACTGTGGGACCTTATATAGACAGGTGTGTGCCTTTCCAAATCATGTCCAATCAATTTAATTTACCACAGGTGGACTCCAATCAAGTTGAAGAAACATCTCACAGATGATCAATAGAAACAGGATGCACCTGAGCTCAATTTTGAGTCTCATAGCAAAGGGTCTGAATACTTATGTAAACACATTTGAAAAAATATCTACAAACCTGTTTTCGCTTTGTCATTATGGGGTATTGTGTGTCGATTGATGAGGGGGAAAAAACGATTTAATAAATTTTTTAGAGTCAGGCTATAACTTAACAAAATATGGAAAAAGTCAAGCGGTCTGAATTCTTTCAGAATGTATTGTATATTGTGCCACTGGCCTGAAACAATTGACATTCAATATGTAGCCATTAACTAGCTAGCTAACTTAGCTGGTTCATTGTTGCCCATGCGAGGAAGTTAGGCTAACAAGAGTTTTAGCTAGGTAGCCTATAACAACAAAAACTAAACACGTACTGTATGACAGAGCCATAGACCGTTTTGCCAACATGAAAGAGAGGAGGATGGCATCGGTTTTCAGCTAGTTTGTAAGTAGGGAGAGTCAAAAACATGTTTTTACATGCGCACCCATGCACGCGTGCACACACACACACACACACACACACACACACACACACACACACACACACACACAGACACACACACACACACACACACACAGACACAGACACACACACACAGACACACACACGCAAACAGACACACACACGCACACACACACACACGCACACACACACACACGCACACAGACACACACACACACAGACACACACACACACAGACACACACACACACATACACACACACAGACACACAGACACACAGACACACACACAGACACACACACAGACACACACACCCATAGATGAGCAGACACACACAGTCTCTCCCACCCACCACTACTTCAATGGGCCGTAAAAAAAACACATTCCGGAATCAAGGCAAGGAATACGACTGTTACTGAAAAATTCCTGACTTTGTAGCTTTAACCCACATGTTATGTATCACCTAATGGCAGACAGGGGGAGGGAGGAATTATTGGTTGTAAAATGGTGGACGTGCTGCAGTCTCCCATCTCAAGGTCGCGTTAGAAAGTGATTGAGCATCTTCAGAGGTCACCGTCCAGGGCTGTTGATGTCATCAGTAGGCGTCCTGAGGGTTATCGTTAAAGCTTGAACTCTGTGCCTAATGAATGTGAGAGAATAGTATGGCCTTCCATCTTTTACCAGTACCAGTGGAGGCTGGTGGGAGGAGCTATAGGAGGACGGGCTCATTGTAATGGCTGGAATAAAATGAATGGAACGGAGTCAAACATGTGGTTTGATGTGTTTGATATTGTTCCAATAATTCCATTCCAGCCATTACAATGAGCCCATCCCCCAATAGCTCCTCCCACCAGCCTTAACTGACCAGAACATGAATGTGTAAATAGGCATGTTGTATTAAACACACTGTATTTGGAATATGCAGATGGCATATGCAGATGTTGTGCAGGACCTATGATCTATTTATCCAATCTTTGTAATGTTTCAAAATCCTTTTTTTCTAGGCAGACATAGACAATCAACGTGTAAAAACAACAAGTATTAGGAAAACACTTCTTTGCATAGCTTGGTCTTGTTACCTGAAAACAAAGTGTTAATTCGGGGGTCGCTAGCGGCTGCTGTTGCCTTGGATACTGTTGCTAACGTCCCACTGTGCTCTAGCGTCCTTGAGAGCGACCTCTCAGACAAACTGGGCAGTCAGAAAGATAGACAGACACACAGACACACAGACACACAGACACACACACACACAGACACACACACACACACACACACACACACACACACACACACACACACACACACACACACACACACACACACACACACACACACACACACACACACACACACACACACACACACACACACACACACACACACACACACACACACACACATCAGACATCACAGTTTAAACTCAGGGACCAGTAACCTCTCAGTCAGTAGGATCCCAAGCCTACAGGTTCAGTATTCAGGGACCAGTAACCTCTCAGTCAATAGGATCCCAAGCCTACAGGTACAGTATTCAGGCACCAGTAACCTCTCAGTCGATAGGATCCCAAGCCTACAGGTTCAGTATTCAGGGACCAGTAACCTCTCAGTCAATAGGATCCCAAGCCTACAGGTTCAGTATTCAGGGACCAGTAACCTCTGTCAATAGGATCCCAAGCCTACAAGTTCAGTAGTCAGGGACCAGTAACCTCTGTCAATAGGATCCCAAGCCTACAGGTTCAGTAGTCAGGGACCAGTAACCTCTCAGTCAGTAGGATCCCAAGCCTACAGGTTCAGTATTCAGGGACCAGTAACCTCTGTCAATAGGATCCCAAGCCTACAGGTTCAGTAGTCAGGGACCAGTAACCTCTCAGTCGATAGGATCCCAAGCCTACAGGTTCAGTATTCAGGGACCAGTAACCTCTCAGTCGATAGGATCCCAAGCCTACAGGTTCAGTAGTCAGGGACCAGTAACCTCTGTCAATAGGATCCCAAGCCTACAGGTTCAGTAGTCAGGGACCAGTAACCTCTCAGTCAGTAGGATCCCAAGCCTACAGGTTCAGTAGTCAGGGACCAGTAACCTCTCAGTCAGTAGGATCCCAAGTCTACAGGTTCAGTAGTCAGGGACCAGTCATTGTATCATTCAGTGGCTGCAGACAGAGCCCCAGCTGGTCATAGTACAGAGACTATTACAAACAGGACAGTATGTTTTTTTTTTATCATGGTGAATTCTCATAGAGGTGTGTTGTGTGCTGTCGTGGCAGTTTACTGTGATTGGAAAGTGTCCCACATCCAGCAAATAATAGGCTAGCGTTGTTTTGGTAGCCTGCTGCCAGCAATAGCTTTATCTCAGTACTCCGACAGTCTCCAATGTCCCGGCCCATTACACAGGCGTGCGTATATGTGGTGCCCCTCTGGGAAATCATAGAAACAGCATAAGTCAAATGATGTGGGAGCCCAGAGTCCAACAATCATTATTACTGCAGATAAAAGGGAACATCAAAAACAAAAGGTGTCTTCAACAGAAGAGCGGCAGGGGCTAAGAATAATACAGGATATTGACATGGTAAAGGCCTAAACATAGAGTATTGATAAGGTAATAAAACCCCAAAAAAACATGTGACCATCAAAACTATAACAAAAGTACTGCATGGACGAAAAATAGCGTATTGATAAAGAAAATCCCGCTGAGCACACACACTGGTTGAATCAATGATGTTCCCACATCATTTGAATGGAATTACGTTGAACCGACATGGAATAGATGATGAATTGACGTCTGTGCCCAGTGGGATAATCCAGAAACCAAGAGTATGTCCAAGCATAATACAATACAGCTAGCAGCTACACCAAACCACATCTCCAATTACTACAATCAGTGCTTCCCCATGAACGAGAAAAAAACTGTGTCACATTACCCAAAAGGATAAGTGACTCAGGACTCTCCCTGCTATGAAAACAGCGTGTTTTCCCCCCCAGCTGGTGCTAATTATAGATCAGACCGACTCAACAGAGCGAGACAGACAGAAGCAGTTAAACCCTGAACAAAGGGATCGGCTGTGCTGCTCCTGTCACCATGGACACCGTGCACCAGTCTTATATAATCTCCCCTGGAGGAGATGGAACAGTCTATTCCCTGGTATTATCTGTACTGAGCACAGAGCCCTGAGCCCTGAGCCCGGAACCCTGAGCCCCCGAACCCTGAGGGGTCCAGCAGCAGAGGCAGAAGAAACAGAACAGACCTACAGTATCTAACCCCATTAGAGACTCAGTAACGGTTCAACAAGATACACACACACACACACACACACACACACACACACACACACACACACACACACACACACATCCCACGCCATCAGCCTAACTGTTCAGATGGATAGACAGACCAGCCTGGGGAGGAAGACTGTGTTGTTCTCTGTCTCTTTATACAGCTGACTGGGTTGGTGTGCAATATGAGAATCCAGCTGAGCTCTCCCCTGTCTGTCATACAGCATGCTAGAATGGGAATATTCAGTCAGCTCTCCCCTGTCTGTCATACAGCATGCTAGAATGGGAATATTCAGTCAGCTCTCCCCTGTCTGTCATACAGCAAGCTAAAATGGGAATATTCAGTCATCTCTCCTGTCTGTCATACAGCAAGCTAGAATGGGAATATTCAGTCAGCTCTCCCCTGTCTGTCATACAGCAAGCTAGAATGGGAATACTCAGTCAGCTCCCCCCTGTCTGTCATACAGCAAGCCAGAATGGGAATACACAGTCAGCTCCCCTCTGTGTACATTGAAGGTTCTGCCGCATGGTCTTTATGATAGTGATACTGCATAAGGCATTTAAATGCTCTGCTGTAATACAGTATAGAGTAATAATCATACAGATGTAGGATCTTCATTTGAGGTAGTTTTCTACAGCAGGAAAATAATCCTGCAGCAACAAGAAATGTGAATTATTATGTGGATTGTAATTTCTGGACATTTTTGTAAAAGTTGATCCATTTTTCACAAGGGAAAATCAAGTCTGACATTTCTAAGTGGAAATTACAAACTTCGGATGCCTTTTTTATCCCACCCCATTTTTCTCCCCAATTTCGTGATATCCAATTGGTAGTTACGGTCTTCTCCCATCGCTGCAATTCCCATACGGACTTGGAAGAGGCGAAGGTAGAGAGCCGTGTGCCCTCCGAAACACGACCCCGCCAAGCTGCACTGCTTCTTGACACAATCCACCCTCAACCCGGAAGCCAGCCGCACCAATGTGTCAGAGGAAACACCGTACACCTAGTCGATCGTGTCAGCGTGCATTCCGCCCACCCCGCCACAGGAGTTGCTAGAGCGCGATGGAACAAGGGCAACTTGGCCGGCTAAACCCGTCCCTAACCCGGGCGACGCTGGGCCAATTGTGCACCGCCTCATGGGTCTCACGGTCGCGACCGGCTGTGACACAGCCTGGGATCGAACCAGGATCTGTAGTGATGCAGTGCCTTAGACCGCTGCGCCACTTGGGAGGCCCAGAAGCCTTTTTAAACCTTAAATACACAAGTTTTACATTTCAGCATTGCAGGAAAGTTCTCCTGCAATGGGGTGATCAAATGAAGATCCTATATCTGTATCCATTGAGGATAAAAGCCTCACGTCTTTACATTCAACATTCTGGAATAGAGGCCTTAGATATATAACTGCTATACCTATATTGATGGATGTTATAGTTAGTGTTGTGAGTCAGTGTGTTGATGTGGAGTGTGTCTCTGCAAAACTCCTCTTAAAGCCTTTTCTCCTCCTGTCCCTGGGGAGCCCAACGCCACGTCACGCCACTGCCGTTCTGACTGCGGCAGAGGATGGCACACACAGAGAGAGAAAGAGAAAGAGACAGTGTGGGTAGATCAAAGCATAAACGCAGGATAGCAGTTGTTTTCATTTGCATTAGTTTACATTACAAGTGATTGTTTTTGCAGACTTACAGTATAACACATCCATCTTAGAATTGCATAGCAACATGTTCCTTGTTGTACATCACATGGCAGAGAAAAGCAGTCAGCCCACATAAAATAAATACTACATTGTACTATAGAATACTATAGTACTTACTATGGAATTACAGTGCATTCTGAAGGTATTCCGACCCTTTTTCCAAATGTTGTTACATTACAGCTTTATTCTAAAATATATGACATTGTTTTTTCCCCTCATCACTCTACACACAATACCCCAGAAGGACAAAGCAAAAACAGAAAAAAATACATTTTTGCTAATTTATTAAAAAGAATGACTGAAAAATAACATTTACATAAGTATTCAGACACTTTACTCATTACTTTGTTAAAGCACCTTCGGCAGCAATTACAGCCTGGAGTGTTATTGGGTATGACGCTACAAGCTTCACACATCTGTATTTGGGGAGTTTCTCCCCATTCATCTCTGCAGATCCTCACAAGCTCTGTCAGGTTGGATGGGGAGCATCGCTGGACAGCTATTTTCAGGTCTCTCCAGAGATGTTAGATAGGGTTCGAGTCCAGGCTCTGGCTGGGCCACTCAAGGACATTTAGAGACTTGTCCCAAAGCCACTTCCTGTTGGAAGGTGAACCTTCGCCCCAGTCTGAGATCCTGAGTGCTCTGGAGCAGTTTTTCATCAAGGAGCTCTCTGTACCTTGCTCTGTTCATCTTTCCCTCGATCCTGACTAGTCTCCCAGTCCCTGCCGCTGAAAAACATCCCCACAGCATGATGCTGCCAACACCATGCTTCACCACAGGGATGGTGCCAGGTTTCCTCCAGATGTGACGCTTAGCATTCAGGCCAAAGATAATCTTGTTTCTCATGGTCTGAGAGTCCTTTAGGTGCCTTTTGGCATATTCCAAGTGGGCTGTCATGTGCCTTTTACTGAGGAGTGGCTTCTGTCTGTCCACTCTACCATAATGGCCTGATTGGTGGAGTGCTGCAGAGATGGTTGTCCTTCTGTAAGGTTCTCCCATCTCCACCGAGGAACTCTGAAGCTCTGTCAGAGTAACCGTAGGTTTCTTGGTCACCTCCCTGACCAAGGCCCTTCTCCCACGATTGCTCAGTTTGCCCCGGGCGGCCAGCTCTAGGAAGAGTCTTGGGGGTTCCAAACATCTTCCATTTAAGAATGATGGAGGCCACTGTGTTCTTGGGGACATTCAATACTGCAGAAATGTTCTGGTACCCTTCCCCAGATCTGTGCCTCGACACGATCCTATCTCAGAGCTCTACGGACAATTCCTTCGACCTCATGGCTTGGTTTTTGCTCTAACATGCAATGTCAACTGTGGGACCTTATATAGACAGGTGTGTGCCTTTCCAAATCATGTCCAATCAATTTAATTTACCACAGGTGGACTCCAATCAAGTTGAAGAAACATCTCACAGATGATCAATAGAAACAGGATGCACCTGAGCTCAATTTTGAGTCTCATAGCAAAGGGTCTGAATACTTATGTAAACACATTTGAAAAAATATCTACAAACCTGTTTTCGCTTTGTCATTATGGGGTATTGTGTGTCGATTGATGAGGGGGAAAAAACGATTTAATAAATTTTTTAGAGTCAGGCTATAACTTAACAAAATATGGAAAAAGTCAAGCGGTCTGAATTCTTTCAGAATGTATTGTATATTGTGCCACTGGCCTGAAACAATTGACATTCAATATGTAGCCATTAACTAGCTAGCTAACTTAGCTGGTTCATTGTTGCCCATGCGAGGAAGTTAGGCTAACAAGAGTTTTAGCTAGGTAGCCTATAACAACAAAAACTAAACACGTACTGTATGACAGAGCCATAGACCGTTTTGCCAACATGAAAGAGAGGAGGATGGCATCGGTTTTCAGCTAGTTTGTAAGTAGGGAGAGTCAAAAACATGTTTTTACATGCGCACCCATGCACGCGTGCACACACACACACACACACACACACACACACACACACACACACACACACACACACAGACACACACACACACACACACACACAGACACAGACACACACACACAGACACACACACGCAAACAGACACACACACGCACACACACACACACGCACACACACACACACGCACACAGACACACACACACACAGACACACACACACACAGACACACACACACACATACACACACACAGACACACAGACACACAGACACACACACAGACACACACACAGACACACACACACACACACACACACATACACAGACACACACACGCACACATACAGAAATAAGTACCATAGACAGCCACATGATATTTATCAACATTGATTGTACTAAGTTGTTTTTGGTGTCTATTAAACTAAGCATATATAGCCTTGTTGATTTGATGATGTTTAAATGTTTAGGTTGAAATGGTGCTGAAATAGCAGAGGCAGTGCTCCTGTTGTCTTCGTGATGATTTGCGGTAACTGTGCTTCTAAATCAGTAGTTGTTTAGTAAACTGTCAAACATTAACTTGCTTTACTATGTTGCAGGTCGTATAACTGTTTGTTACAGGAAATATTTGCTTTGTAGACTTCATCGGACAGATGTTGCGCTCCGGTTCTGTGATGAAACAAACATATGTGTAGTTGAATTTATTCCGCCACTGTGTGACTGTTGTCTTGTTTGTTGTCTCGGCCATTTTATATCACAGTGCCTTATGAACGAATGGGTTTATAGAGCAAACAACACAATTATCACAACATTGGTTGTAATGTGGATGTTTTACTGACTTGGTTTCCTCGGTGATTTTACGCCGCTTCAATCCGCAAAAACGCTACATTAAATACTATAGTATATACCACGTTATCCTTTTACAGCAGTATTTATACTATAGTTAACTGTAAATATCACAGTACACTACAGTAAGTACTACGGTATTCACTGTAGAGTTTTTGCAGACTTTAGACTTCAGTCCGCAGAAACACTACATTAAATACTATAGTATATACCACGTTATCCTTTTACAGCAGTATTTATACTATAGTTAACTGTAAATATCACAGTACACTACAGTAAGTACTACGGTATTCACTGTAGAGTTTTTGCAGACTTTAGACTTCAGTCCGCAGAAACACTACAGTGAATGCGACGAGTATTGTTTCATGTGGGAGCAAAATGATATTCAGGGAAAACTTTTAACCAGAATCCCTACCACTTCACTCAAAGGCTGCTGATCAAAGAAACAGTGAAAGAATGAGATTTCGCCCCCAACTCTCCTCAGGCCTGGCAGAGAGAGAGAGAGAATTGAGAACAATCGTGTTCTTGAATCATTTCCCAATACTGTACCTCAAGCAGCCTCTCACAGCAGAACAGAAGAACGTTTTCAGGAGACGTTAAAAAGAGAGACACTTAAAGACTCAACTCTTAAAAGACGGACTCCAACCTCAATCAGCAAGGACACTTTCTTAGCCATCTGCAGCAGCAGAGTCCTGGAGGCAGATAGAACTCTTCAGGGTTCCTCTAGTTCCTCTAGGATGCTCCTGAGATGCACTTCAAGTGGAACACTAGTTTTTCAACAGATCGAATGCCAGTTTGCCTTCCAGGAAATCGGAGGAGTTAGACATTTTTTAAGAGTCTGTTTTTTTGCCCATATGAAAGTATGAGTTTGAGATGCAGGACTCTTGATATGGTTGCTGTTTATAATTTGGATGTGGATACGTTTTTGGAATCTAACTATCCCTGTGGGTGCATTCTGAATACACTTGGCACACCAATCCATTGACTCCCTTAGAATGTACAACTCTATACAAACACTCCCCCACTCCAGTTTTTGGCTATATTCTACCATTGGAGTATTCCCACAAAACTCCAGGAACCTTCTCAGACTACAACACAGAGACCTTGAGCTGCGTACAAATAAAACAGTTACATTTGAAAGCTTTCCTTTAACGATTAGGCCTCTATGTCTCAGCAAATGTCTTTGACTCTAGTTGTAATTACTGCTCGGGATTTCCAGTGTAAACTGGGAGGGGAAACAGAGAGATGTTTAATCTCTATTCAGATGGGACTCGTTATTTTTTTGGGGGGGGGGCGCATCACAGGAAAAACAACCCCGTCCAATGGGACGTATCCTGACGCCGGTGACATTGCAAAACGGAGCATAAAATAGTCCTGGGCATCAGAGAGATGATGTTGCATGGCAGTGCTGAAAATGTAAAGTACAATCAATATCAGGGCAACCCAACATTAGAGGGAGGAGAGAGACAACATGACATTGCAAAACGATGGTGACTGACAATTATTGATAACTCAAGGTTGACAATATATTGATATCTGTGCTCAAAAATATGGATGGCCTCCAATTCCAATATATATAAATGTTGTGACTACTCCACCTCACTCAACCTAGTCATTCATACTCCCAGCTAAATATTCCATCAAATCTCACTCATCTCGCTACAAGCAGGGTACAGCATTTATTATAAATCAACGACGACTGGCCAGGTTAAATCAACAATGACTCAAGGTTGCACTCC